>NC_057803.1:295097145-295248824 GCF_018294505.1 Triticum aestivum | reverse complement strand
GCCGCCTCCCCGCGCCCAGCGCTCCGCCGCCCGCTATCTCCCTAAGCCGCCCAGCTCCGCCACCGGATACAACTCCGGCCGCCGGCGCTGGTGAACCCCACCCGTGGTACACCGCGTCCGCCGCACGCCCGCACCGGCAAACTCCTCCTCCCCCACTCCGGTGAACCCTCCGGCCGGCGCCCTCCTCACCAAGCCCACGACGAGCTCCGGCGAGCGCCAAGTCCGGTGACATCTCCGGCGACTCCGAGCTTCTCCGGCGAGCGCATCGGTTCCCGTGCATGATCTGGATCTAGATCTGGGATATTTGCCTTGGTTGACTTTCTCCTGAAACCTTAACTATATTGCATATTTCATCATGCCGTAATTTTGCATCCGTAGATCCGTTTTGGGCGTGTAGCATATCAGAATGTTCGTCTCAGAGAGTACATCATTGCATCTCATTGCATCATTTTCATTTAAGCTTATCTTGATGCCCGAAATGCTGTTGGAAGAGAGCTATTTGAGTTAATTGTGAGATCTGCTGCACCAAATAGCTATTTGTCATTTTTGCCATGATTATTGTGTGCATGATATGCTCCTAAACTCTACATGAGTTTTGTTATATGCTTTGCCATCTTTACAGAGGTGCTTACCATGTATTTTTGTGATGTGTGTGGTGACTAGCACAAGCTTGCAAAGTAGTGCATTCGTTAATGCTGATTTCAGGGACTTAGGATTTCTCTAAGTCCTTGATCTGCTTTTATCAATATGCCATATGTTCATGTTGTTTCCTAGTGATCTGTGCCTCTTTTGATGATGATCAGTAAGGATGATTTGTTAATATTGTGGTGCTCTATCCATCCATGTCCTTGTTTGCAATTATGGAGCACCCTAGATTGAGTCAATCGAGCTCTACTTTTGCTATTTCGTGAATCTGGGCAGATTGTCTACTTGTTAGCGATTTTGCCGAGGATGTTGTTGTTGATCCAAGCATGCTATGTTGTTGTTCTTGCCATTTCTAGCTTATATAATGTGTATTATTGACGGGTGTATGCTTAGTTTGTCATGCCTTGCTCTGTAGTGAGTGCAACGAGCTCGTGAACATGCCTACTCGTTAACATATTTGCATGTTCTAGTTTTTCTCTAAGTCTGAGATCTGATTATGTTTTTGCCATGTTCACATGCTTGCAATTGTATTTTCTGATCCCTTTTGCCTCAAGGTCACTAAGGGACTTTTGTTAAGCTCTTGGAGTAGCTCCATGCCATGCCTTGATTTGACATGTTAAGTTCCTGTAGCATCTAGTTTTCATGCTCCAAAGTGTGCTACCTGATCTGAAATTCCAGGCTTGTGTTAATTTCACTAAGTCTGAAATCTGTTTACCGTTTGCATTTTTGCCATGCTTGTTTGAACCTGTTAATGGATGAATTGGTCGTATCTCAGTGTTCATCTTTTGTCAAGCATCATGAGTGGATCCCTGCCATGTATTTTGTTGTCATGTTTGAGTGTTGTAGCATAATTATCTTGATGCATTTAGATGGCTACTTGCTGTTTATCGCAGACCGGTGCCATATTTGTTTTGCGTGCCATTTCTAAGCCGTGCATCCGATTCCGGCGATCTTTATATCGAATTTCTACCGAAATCACCTCACCTTTCCAGTGGCACTCTTGGATTTCCAAGTTGAGGCCAGGTTCATTCATTCCTTGTCAAATCCTGCATATGCATCACATATCGCATCCCGCATAGCATACCATGTTTGCATCATGTTGTTTGAGCCTTGCACGTGGTTGATTGTGTTCCTTTTGCTTGTTTTTCTTGTTTGGGTAGAGCCGGGAGACGAGTTCGCTAACAAGGAGCCCGTTGAGTTTGCTTTCGAGGATCCAGTCAACTCTGACAACTTTGCAGGCATGCTGATCATACCCTCGAAATCACTTCTATCTTTGCTTTGCTAGATGCTCGCTCTTTTGCTATGCCTATGCTACGATGCCTACCACTTGCTTATCATGCCTCCCAAATTGCCATTTCAAACCTCTAACTCACCATGTCCTAGCAAACCGTTGATTGGCTATGTTACTGCTTTGCTCAGCCCCTCTTATAGCGTTGCTAGTTGCAGGTGAAGATTGGAGATCGTTCCTTGTTGGAACATTATTTTCTTGTTGGGATATCATTATATTATCTTGTTATCTTAATGCATCTATATACTTAGTAAAGGGTGGAAGGCTCGGCCTTTTTCCTAGTGTTTTGTTCCACTCTTGCCGCCCTAGTTTCCGTCATATCGGTGTTATGTTCCCGGATTTTGTGTTCCTTACGCGGTTGGGTAATAATGGGAACCCCTTGACAAATCGCCTTGAATAAAACTCTTCCAGCAATGCCCAACCTTGGTTTTACCATTTGCCACCTAGCCTCTTTTTCCCTTGGGTTTCCGGAGCCCAAGGGTCATCTTATTTAAACCCCCCCCCCCGGGCCAGTGCTCCTCTGAGTGTTGGTCCAAACTAGAGCCCCTTGCAGCGCCAGCTCGGGGAAACTCGAGGTTTGGTTTTAGTTGTACGGATTGCTCATCTGAGTGTGCCCTGAGAACGAGATATGTGCAGCTCCTATTGGGATTTGTCGGCACATTTGGGCGGTGTTGCTGGATTTGTTTTAACTTGTCAAAGTTGTCTTGTAGAACCAGGATGCCGAGTCTGATCAGAATGTCTCGGGAGAAGGTATACCCTTCGTTGACCGTGAGAGCTTGTCATGGGCTAAGTTGGGACTCCCCTGCTGGGATTTGAACTTTCGAAAGCCGTGCCCGCGGTTATGGGCAGATGGGAATTTGTTAATGTCCGGTTGTAGATAACTTGAACCTTAACTTAATTAAAATGAATCAACTGAGTGTGTTGCCGTGATGGTCTCTTCTCGGCGGAGTCCGGGAAGTGAACACGGTGTTGGAGTAATGTTTGCCGTAGGTTGTTCTCTAGTTCTTTGTTTGTGCTTTGCCTTCTCTTCTCGCTCTCTTTTGCGAACAGGTTAGCCACCATATATGCTAGTCGCTTGCTGCAGCTCCACATATTACCTTGCCTTACCTATAAGCTTAAATATATTTGATTGCGAGGGTGCGAGATTGCTGAGTCCCTGTGGCTCACAGATTACTTCCAAACCAGATGCAGGGACCGATGACTCCGTTCCAGATGATGCGCTTGAGCTCAAGTGGGAGTTCGACGAAGACTCACGCCGTTACTATGTGTCTTTCCCTGATGATCAGTAGTGGTGCCCAGTTGGGGTGAACGGGACCATGTCGCATGTTGGGTTGATTTTTTATTTTGTTACCGTAGTCGGACCATGATTGTATTGGTTGATGTAATGCTATTTATGTACTTTGTGTGACGTGGAGAGTGTAAGCCAACTATGTACCTTTCCCCTTATTATCTATTACATGGGATGTTGTGAAGATTACCTTACTTGCGACATTGCTTTCAATGCGGTTATGCCTCTAAGTCGTGCTTCGACATGTAGGAGATATAGCCGCATCGAGGGCGTTACAAGATCAGCCCTCCCGAGAGAGTTTAGGGCTTGGTGGCGGCTCCATATTGTAAAACGCGATGAATCCTTCTGTCTAATTTTTTCTCCCCGAACACGAATATATGGAGTTGGAGTTGAGGTCGGTGGAGTGTCAGGGGGCCCACGAGGCAGGGGGGCGCGCTCCCACTCTCGTGGACAGGGCGTGGCCCCCTTGACGTGGATTCTTCTTCTAGTATTTTTTATATATTCCAAAAATAATCTTCATTGATTTTCAGGTCATTCTGAGAACTTTTATTTCTGCACAAAAATAACACCATGGCAATTCTGCTGAAAACAGTGTCAGTCCGGGTTAGTTCCATTCAAATCATGCAAGTTAGAGTCCAAAACAAGGGCAAAAGTGTTTGTAAAAGTAGATACGACGGAGACGTATCAACTCCCCCAAGCTTAAACCTTTGCTTGTCCTCAAGAAATTCAGTTGATAAACTGAAAGTGATAAAAAAACTTTTAGAAACTCTGTTTGCTCTTGTTGTTGTAAATATGTAAAGCCAACATTCAAGTTTTCAGCAAAGATTATGAACTAACCATATTCACAATAAGATTTAGGTCTCATGTTTACTCATATCAATGGCATAATCAGCTAGCGAGCAATAATAACAAATCTCGGATGACAACACTTTCTCAAAACAATCATGATATGATATAATAAGATGGTATCTCGCTAGCCCTTTCTAAGACCGCAAAACATAAATGCAGAGCACCTTTAAAGATCAATGACTGACTAGACATTGTAATTCATGGTAAAAGAGATCCAGTCACAGCCATACTCCATGTAAACTAACAGTAATGGATGCAAATGACAGCGGTGCTCTCCAACTGGTGCTTATTAATAAGAGGATAATGACTCAACATAAAAGTAAATGGATAGGCCCTTCGCAGAGGGAAGTAGGGATTTGTAGAGGTGCCAGAGCTTGGTTTTGAAAAAGATATGAATAATATTTTGAGCGGTATACTTTCATTGTCAACATAACAACCGACAGATCTTGATATCTTCCTTGCTACACACATTATAGGCAGTTCCCAAATAGAATGGTAAAGTTTATACTCCCCCACCACCAACAAGCATCAATCCGTGGCTTGCCTGAAACAATGGGTGCCTCGAACTAACAACAATCCTGGGGGAGTTTTGTTTGCGATTATTTTGATTTGATTTGAGCAGGGGACTGGGCATCCCGGTGACCATCCATTTTCTCGTGAATGAGGAGCGGAGTCCACTCCTCTTGAGAGTAACCCGCCTAGCATGGAGGATACAGACAGCCCTAGTTGATACGTGAGCTATTCGAGCATACAAAAAAGAATGTTTATTTGAAGGTTTAGTTGGCACATACAAATTTACTTGGAACAACAGGTAGATACCGTATATAGGTAGGTATGGTGGACTCATATGGAATAACTTTAGGGTTTATTGAATTGGATGCACAAGCAGCATTCCCGCTTAGTACAAGTGAAGGCTAGAAATGGACTGGGAAGCGACCAGCTAGAGAGCGACAACAGTCATGAACATGCATTAAAATTAATCAACACCGAATGCAAGCATGAGTAGGATATAATGCACCATGAACATAAATATCGTAGAGGCTATGTTGATTTTGTTTCAACTACATGCGTGAACATGTGCCAAGTCAAGCCACTCGAATCGTTCAAAGGAGGATACCACCCCATCATACCACATCACAACCATTTTAATAGCATGTTGGAACGCAAGGTAAACCATTATAAACTCCTAGCTAATTAAGCATGGCATAAGCAACTATAATCTCTAATTGTCATTGCAAACATGTTTCTTTCATAATAGGATGAATCAGGAACGATGAACTAATCATATTTACAAAAACAAGAGAGGCCAAGTTCATACCAGCTTTTCTGATCTCAATAAGTTCATCATATATCGTCATTATTGTCTTTCACTTGCACGAGCGAATAGTGTGGAAAATAATAATAGTGCACGTGCATTGGACTAAGCTAGAATCTGCGAGCATTCAATTCATGGGAGAAGACAAGGTAATATGGGCTCTTTGTTAGATCAACAATAATGCATATGAGAGCCATTCAACATTTTAATCATGGTCTTCTCCTTTCGACCCTCAAAGAACAGAAAAGAAATAAAACTATTTACACGGGAAAGCTCCCAACAAGCAAAAGAATAACAAGAAATCTTTCTGGGTTTTCTTTTTAATTACTACTACTACAGGCATGGAAAGTAAACTAGCTAAAATCTACAACTATTTTTTTGTTTTTTCTTAAGGTTTTTCAAACACACGAGAAGAAAGCTTAAAAAGAAAATAAACTAGCATGGATAATACAATGAAAAAGTATGAGCACCAACAGCTGGCATGAGTGTGTGAACATGAATGTAATGTCGGTGAGAGATACGTACTCCCCCAAGCTTAGGCTTTTGGCCTAAGTTGGTCTATGCCCATGGATCAAGGTTGTAGCCAGGGTCGTATTGAGATGCATCGGTAATTGCCTGATGAGCTGCATCTTGGAGGCGAGCTGCCTCCGCCCTCCTCTCGTACTCGGTCGCCTCCTCCCTGGTTATAACATATCGCCCCTTTGCCTGAAAGTCAAAGAAAGCAGGAGCAGGGAGAGCGATGTGGTAGGTGTGTCGTCTGTCGAAGATTAGTCGGTACTGGAGGAACTGATTATTCCTCTCAACAAACTGATGACGAACCATGGCATTATAATCTAAATAAGCAGGAGGCAACTCAATATCATCTCCACGAATGGGTATTTCAAGAAAATCAGCTAAACGGGTTGCATAAATTCCACCAAAGAAATCTCCATCAATACTATTATTATGCAACCTACGTGCAACAATGCCCCCCCAAGTTATATTGTCTATCTCCTAACACAGTACTCTTGAGAACAATAAGATCAGGAACACACGTGTGACACGCCTCATCCTTACCATTTATGCATCTACCTATGAAGAGAGCAAAATAATGTATGGCAGGAAAATGAATGCTCCCTATGGTAGCTTGTGTGATTTCCCTAGATTCCCCCACAATTATACTATCAAGAAAGTCTTTATATTAAGATTTGCGAGGTTCACTAACATTACCCCACTTGGGGAGTTTACAAGCAGTGTTAAAAATCTTCTAAGTCCAGGTATAAGATTTATCATAAAGATCAAACAGGACAGTTTGAGAATTGCGTGATGATGAAAAATTTAAACCTTCTCACAAATGAATCAGGTAAGTAGAGGTACCGACGACACTTATCTGCCACGAAGCTCTCAATATCGGCATTACGCACATATGCTTCAAATTCCTCCTTGATTCCTGCTCGAACCATTAAGTCCTCTGATGGCCATTCACAAGGCCGCACTTGAGAATCCCTTGGTAGTTGTTTCCTTGTTTCCTTGGTCCTTATTTCCTTGAGGAACCACCTTGGTATGTTTTCCTAAACATATTTCTTCCTCTGAAAAATTTCTGAAATTTTTAGTAACTCAAAAATAAAAGTGAACCAAACTCAACAAAATTGATAGCAACTACTCCTACACGTGTCTAGAGGCTATATCATGCATTAAAACTACTTTTGACCATATAAATTTGACATGCAAGCTCAAGAACAAGGTCACCTAAGCACCAAAAATTTGCAATGAATAAAGCACTAGAACAAAAACTAATTGGACCATTGGAGGAGTCACATACCAAAGAACAATCTCCCAAAATAGTTTTGTGAATGGAGCTTTGAGCAAGGAGATCGAAAATGGCAGCAAGATGAGCAAGAACTCGGGTTTGAGATGGTTGGTGATTTTTTTGGGAGGAAGGAGTGTGTGGTGGCTGGAATAAGTGGAGGGGACCCACATGGGGTCCACGAGGCAGGGGGCGCGCCCAGGGGGTGGGCGCGCCCTCCACCCACGTGGGCACGTGGCTGCTCCCCCTGCTGTGTTTTCAGTGCCAGATATTCTCAAATATTCTAGAAAAAATCATATTTAAATTTCCGGGCATTTGGAGAACTTTTATTTCCGGGGTATTTTCTATTGCATGGATAATTTAAAAAACAGACAGGAAAATACTAATTTTGCTTTATTTAATATAAATAACAGAAAGTAAAAAGAGGGTACAGAGAGTTGTGTTTTCTAAATTCATCCATCTCATGCTCATCAAAAGGAATCCACTAACAAGGTTGATCAGGTCTTGTTAACAAACTCATTTCGAATAACATGAAACCGGAGAATTTTCGAATAACACTAGGTTACCTCAACGGGGATATGCTTGTCCCCAACAATAAGAATATCATATTTCTTCTTGACAGTAGGAAGAGGAAATCCAAAATCTCCAATAGTGATTGTTGAAATTTTCCAATAGAATTGATATTGTGGACTTGAGGTTGTTTTCTTGGAAAGTGTACCGTATGCTCATTGCCATTAACATGAAAAGTGGCATTGCCTTTGGTGCAATTAATAACAGTCCCTGCAGTATTTAGAAAGGGTCTTCCAAAAATAATAGACATACTATCGTCCTCGGGAATATCAAGAATAATAAAGTCCGCTAAAATAGTAACGTTTGCAACCACAACAGGCACATCCTCACAAATACCGATAGGTATAGCAATTGATTTATTAGCCATTTGCAAAGATATTTCAGTAGGTGTCAACTTATTCAAATCAAGTCTACGATATAAAGAGAGAGGCATAACACTAACACCGGCTCCAAGATCACATAAAGAAGTTTTAACATAGTTTCTTTTAATGGAGCATGGTATAGTTGGCACTCCTGGGTCTCCAAGTTTCTTTGGTATTCCACCCTTAAAAGTATAATTAGCAAGCATGGTGGAAATTTCAGCTTCCGGTATCTTTCTTTTATTAGTAACAATTTCCTTCATGTATTTAGCATAATGGTTCATTTTAAGTATATCAGTCAAACGCATACGCAAAAAGATAGGTCTAATCATTTCAGCAAAGCGCTCAAAATCCTCATAATCCTTTTTCTTGGATGGTTTAGGAGGAAAAGGCATGGGTTTCTGAACCCATGGTTCTCTTTCCTTATCGTGCTTCCTAGCAACAAAGTCTCTCTTATCATAACGTTGATTCTTTGATTGTGGGTTATCAAGATCAACAGTAGGTTCAATCTCTACATCATTGTTATTGCTAGGTTGAGCATCAACACGAACATCATCATTAACATTATCACTAGGTTCATGTTCATTACCAGATTGTGTTTTAGCATCAGAAATAGAAATATCATTAGCATTGTGAGGCGTGTCAACAACAGGTTCACTAGAAGCATGCAAAGTCCTGTCATTTTTATTTTTCTTCCTCTTAGAAGGACTAGGTGCATCAACATTAGTTCTCTGAGAATCTTGCTCAATTCTCTTAGGGTGGCCCTCAGGATACAAAGGTTCCTGAGTCATTTTACCACCTCTAGTCATAACTCTAACATCATTATCATTCTTATTATTATTTAATTCGTTGAGCAAATCATTCTGAGCTTTAAGTACTTGTTCTACTTGAGTGGTAACCATAGAAGCATGTTTACTAATAAGTTTAAGTTCACCTTTAACTCTAGACATATAATCACCCAAGTGTTCAAGCATATCAGCATTGTGTTTCAATTGTCTACCAACATAAGCATTGAAGTTTTCTCGTTTAACCATAAAATTATCAAACTCATCTAAGCATGGGCTAGCAAACTTAGTAAATGGGATTTCACATTTATCGAATCTATAGAGAGAATTTACCTTTACTACCTGTGTCGGGTTATCAAGACCATGTGTTTCTTCAACAGGCGGCAAATTAAGACCATGTATTTCTTCAATAGGTGGTAAATTCTTAACATCTTCAGTTTTAATACCTTTTTCTTTCATAGATTTCTTTGCCTCTTGCATATCTTCAGGACTGAGAAATAGAATACCATTTTTCTTCAAAGTTGGCTTAGGAGTTGGTTCAGGAAGTGTCCAATTATTTTCATTAGTCAACATATTATTCAATAACAATTCAGCTTGATCAACAGTTCTTTCCCTGAAAACACAACCAGCACAACTATCCAGGTGGTCTATCGAAGCATCAGTTAGTCCATTATAAAAGATATCAAGTATTTCATTTTTCTTGAGAGGATGATCAGGCAAAGCATTAAGTAATCAGAGAAGCCTCCCCCAAGCTTGTGGGAGACTCTCTTCTTCAATTTGCACAAAATTATATATTTCCCTTAAGGCAGCTTGTTTCTTATGAGCGGGGAAATATTTAGCAGAGAAGTAATAGATCATATCCTGGGGACTACACACATAACCATGATCAAGAGAATGAAACCGTGTTTTGGCATCATCCTTTAATGAGAACGGAAACAACTTAGGGATATAATAATAGCGAGTTTTCTCATCATGAGTAAACAGGGTGGCTATATCATTTAATTTAGTAAGATGTGCCACCATAGTTTCAGATTCATAGCCATAAAAAGGATCAGATTCAACCAAAGTAATTATCTCAGGATCGACAGAGAAATCATAATCCTTATCAGTAATAAAGATAGGTGAAGTAGCAAAAGCAGGGTCATATTTCATTCTAGCCTTCAAAGACTTTTCTTTAAGCTTAGCTAATAATTTCTTAAGATCAGATCTATCATTGCAAGCTAAGAAGTCTCTAACAGTTTCTTCATCCATAACATAACCCTTAGAACAACAGGCAATTCATATATAGGGGGAGAATCTTCATCATCACTTTCATCAATATTATCTGTTTCAATAATTTCATTCTCTCTAGCCCTAGCAAGTTGTTCATCAAGAAATTCACCTAATGGCAGAGTAGTATCAAGCATAAAAGTAGTTTCATCATAAGTATCATGCAAAGCAGAAGTGGCATCATCAATAACATGTGACCTATCGGAATCAATAGGATGTGTAGGTGTCGCAAGTTTACTCAAAACAGAAGGTGAATCAAGTGTAGAGCTAGATGGCAGTTCCTTACCTCCCCTCGTAGTTGAGGGAAAAATCTTGATTCTTTGATCTTTCAAGTTCTTCATAATGATAAGCAGATATAAATCCTAAGTGACTCAAAGAATAGAGCTATGCTCCCCGGCAACGGCGCCAGAAAATAGTCTTGATAACCCACAAGTATAGGGGGTCGCAACAGTTTTCGAGGGTAGAGTATTCAACCCAAATTTATTGATTCGACACAAGGGGAGTGTCGTGGAATTTTCATGGCAGATGTGCTAGTGAAAGGACTTAGTCATGGAGCCATCACAACTAGGAAGCTTAAAGGGGTTAATCGGGACAAAAGACACGAGAGGTTTATACTGGTTCGGCCCCTTGCGGTGAAGGTAAAGCCTAGTCCAGTTGATGTGGTATTGCTAGGTTTCGATGACCAAGGAGCGAAATACGCTAGCTTGGCTCTCGATCTGTTCTTTCTTGCCCTAAGCCGCCACCGGGTCATCCCCTTATATACACGGGTTGATGCCCTACAGCCTACAGAGTCCTGGCCGGCTCATACAACGTGCCCGGCTCGGTGACATCTTTTACATGCCTTACTTTACAAGTCTTATTCATACATGGCGGTTTACACTTACGGGCCTTAAGCCGCCTCTGGGCTTGGGCCTACTACAAGCCTTATCATAAATCGTCACCTTGTATACTCTTAGGGCTTCCTTTAAGTAACCCGCCATTGTGATTGACCCGGCCCCTCCTAGGCGGGTCATTCCCGATAGTCATATCCTCAACATTAGGCCCAGGTTGATTTGAACCTTGTTCATGTCAATCTTCAACACTTAGAAAAAATCCATCTACCACAACTGTGAAAACCTTGTGACCCGCCATGATGTCACCATCAGAAAATTTGGAAACCCACCACGACGTCATCTTTAACGGATCCTTATCTTAAATGTCTTCCGAAAATCGAGGCGTCCATTTAGTTGGATAATCATTATTTTGGCCTTCCTCGATTTTCGCGCCTACCTGTTCACCTATCTCCTTATAAATAGGCATGGCCGGTCTTCCTCATTCTTCTTCTTAATTCTCTCGCAACCCCTCTGTCGCTCGAGCTCCACGGCCGCCGCAGCACTCACTGTCGTCCTCAACCTTGGCCGCTGCATCACCCTAAGCTTGTCCAGAGAATGGCGGCGACCCTCCGTAGCAGATTTGCATCCGTATGTTTTTGCTTTTCCGCACCTTAGATTCGCATTAGGGTTTGCAACTTGTCGGTGTTCTTTGCTCTTCATCGTGGGTTCTTCGTAGTTTCTCCACCGCGTCCTCTTTTGAACCAAAAGAAGCATAGAACTCACGCGGCAGTTGTTTCACATCCATTTCGGATGCTAGTAGATCCCCTTTTCTCGCACAAAGGCCTCTTTAGAACTGATGAACTCCTCTGCACTAGTTTTTTTAGGTCTAGACTTATTTTCCCTTTTTGAACAATCTTGATCCAAAATAATAGCAGCAGCCTGTGAAACTTGTTTATCTCAACACTTAGCCAATTTTATGTCGTTGGCCTCTTTTGAATATCTTTAGTCATGGCGGCTTATCATGCCTGCTCATTTTTCCTTCATATATCATTAGCCCTTATTTAAGCCATCATTACGCATCTGTATTGTAAACATTAACCTGTGATTCCACCATTAATTTAAGCCAGCAAATTACTTCCTTTTTAGCTTGTCTTCTCACAATGCCGCCAAAGACGACGACAGTTTGCAATTGGGTCCCTTCCATAGTCACGGATGCTACTCTGAAGGATTTCGTTACCATTGGATTTTTGCCGGAGAAGAACATTATGTCTTACCGCGCTCCTGACCCGGCCGAAGAAAGACCTCAACCCAAGGACGGCGAAGTCATCATTTTTACTGATCATATGAACCGGGGTTTTTCACCACCTGGCTCAAAATTGTTCAGAGATGTTCTACATTTCTTCAAGCTTCATCCACAAGACCTTGGACCCAATTCCATATCAAACATCTTCAATTTTCAAGTTCTCTGCAAGGTTTATCTTCAAGAAGAACCCACTGTTGAAGTCTTCAGAGAATATTTCTATTTGAACCGCCAGAATGAATACACCAACGGCCCCAGCCTGGAACTTGGTGGAATTTCGATTCAACGCCGACAGGGTGTTGTTTTTCCCTTAGTAGTCTTACCAAGTCATCCCAAGGATTGGAACCAAACTTGGTTTTACTGCAAAGACACGTCGCCAGCTGATGAAAAACCAATGCTGGGTTATCATGCGGAGCGTCTTGACTCTAAGTTTTTACTCCTTGACAAGATTACTACCGCTGAACATAAGAAGCTCATCCCAAGCATCAAAAGGATTCAAGCCTTGTTGGGAAACGACTTAACTAGAGTTGACTTGATCCGTTGTTGGATCGCATGGCGGGTCATCCCTCTGAGCCGCCACTCCGACTTGATGCATAAGCATGCCGGAGGACCAGATGATTCTCTGCGTCATAGTTCTGTACAACTGACTGAAGAGGCCATTGTTGAAATGTCAACCACCCTCGTAAACAGTAAATACGAGTACTGCAGTAAAGTTGGATTGAATACTTTTTGCAAACTTAATCCGGCACCAGAGGTAAATCCCTTTGACCCCCCTTTTCCTTCAGTAGTTAAGTACTTGAATGACTTTAAACCTGTTATTCGCCTACAGGCCAAATCTGACTTTTGGAAGGACAAATATGATCATGAAGCTGCCAAGAAAGCTAGAGCCGCCGCCATACCTGCCAAGAAGACAACCTGAAAATCCAAGAAGAAAAGAACTGCTTCTGATATGTTCAAGCTGGATGACGTTTTTGAGTCGGAGGTAGCCCTTGACTCTCTTGGCCTACTTTTTAACAACCTTATTGACACTGACTATTGCCAGGATGACACGGGGGCCAGCCAGGCAGTAGAAGAAGAGGTAACTATTTCCTCCGACTCAGAACCTTTGCCAAGACAGAAACCTCGACTGGTAAGCTGGAAAGTAAGGTTTTCACACCCTTTGGCTTATTTGGATCCTCATTTTCTTTTGAAAAAACAGCAACATGAGAGCCGCCGTCAGGCCCGAACCAGTGATGACAATGAACTGCCCTCCGGCTTACCGAAAACTCCTCGGAAACACCAGAATGAGGTTTCTTTCACCTTTGACTTTTGCTTTTGTTAATGAATCTACTTCCTTGCTCTTTTAAATTCTGATTTCACTTTTGCAGGAGGTCTCTCATTCTTCTGGTGATTCCTCACAAACTCAATTTCCGACTTTCAAGACTGCCCCCGGGTAAAGAAAATAATCTTTCTTCTGGATCTTTAAATCTGTATCATTATACTGACTCATGAAATTCTTCTTAGCGGTCAGGCAAAGCCCAAGAAAGCTAGGGTGGCTAAGCCGGAGGAAGACCCGAAAGACCCTAATCCTGAACCGGAAATACCAACTCCTCCCGAGCAATCTGAAGCACCAGAAGACCCTGCTGCCAACATTCAATCAGACCTTCCTGAGCCGTCAACTGATGAGACCATTCTCGATCCATCTACCATTGGGCCGTCCAACTCAGCTAACCCGCCGGCAACTTCTGACAATGACGTTCTAATCACTGGTAGTAGATTCATTGAGCTGAGCAATCCAACTGTACTAGCTAGACATTCCGCCAAGCAAGAGGCTTTGGAAAGGCAGAAAGTGCGGTTTGACGTCTCTCACTATGCTCACCTGAGTATTAGCGACGTGCTATCTGGATACCTCGGTCATGTGCATTCCAGCCGTGACTCTGAAATTGAGATGGTCAAACAAATGCAACTGAAATATGAGGTATGCTCTCCGGCTTTCATTAGTTTACATATGCTATGCCAGCCCCCAAGTCTCTGGATTATGATGAACCTGAATGATCTGTAGACTTGTGATATAGGTTGATGCTCTGTCTTAGATTTTCCCTAAGTCCAGTGGATTAACATAAATTTCACCTGTAGTCCCCAAGGGCCGGCTTAATTTATCATGAATGAGCTGATACTTGACTTCATAACTGTCTTGAATCAGTCCAAACAAATAGTGTGATTCGGCTCAAGATGAAAAAACTTTCTTAATATCATGCATTAGCCCCCAAGTGCCAAGCGTTGTTAATTGTAAAACACTTGGGACTTTAATCATAGAAGAGCCATTTTGCATTTAAAAAATTGCTTTGGCAGACATTAGCCCCCAAGTGCCAAGCGTTGTTACTTGTAAAACACTTGGGACTTTAATCATAGAAGAGCCATTTTGCATTTATAAAATTGCTTTGGCAGACATTAGCCCCCAAGTGGCAAGTGGTGTTGCGTTGCCAAGCACTTGGGACTTTAATCGTTATGACCTTTATTGGAACTAGTAAACGTGCCCGTGCGTTGCACCGGGAGAAACGATCCACGCACACAAATGTAATTTTGCACCGGGAGAAACGATCCACACACATGATCATGTAATTTGTGAATGCATTGCTTCCGCTGATGTAATCGCCCTGTCGGTTTAGGTATAGTTGTGCCCTTCACTATGGAGCAAGAGCCAGACTCCAAGCTCTCCTTGTGCATCGCTGACGGGTGTCGGTGAGTCGAACAAGGCTGGATTTTTTTGGGTGGGGGGACACGGCTGGATTCTATAAATATAATCAAGATGAAACTGACTGATGTTGTTTTCTATTGAAATTTATAAATATCAACACTTTCTTTAGAAAACTTAATTATATAACCTTCAGTTCAAAAATTCCAGAAGTATTACTTTGTACTTCTTCCGTTCCTAAATATAAGTCTTTTTAAAGACTAACAAATGACTACATACGAAGCAAAATAAATGAAAGTACACTCTAAAATATGTCTATATACATCCGATATGTTGTAATTCATTAGAAATGTCTAAAAAGACATATATTTAGGAACAGATGAGTATTTGGTATCAGCGACGTTTAGGTTGTTATATCGTTGCTACCGGCAATGACATAGGCTGGTCCTATATGGTCAAAACGAAATCGTTGGCACTCACAACAATTAGCCCATAAAATAACTCGACGCCATTTTCAATCTCCATTAGGTGAACAGCCACCAAGTTTCGTATCCGTGATTCAGAGAGGCGAGCATCCACTAAGCCTCATCTCGATTCGCCATCCAAGCACAACGCACGGACGCACCTTCCTAGGAAGCGCACCAGCATGATGTCCAGGCTCATGACCACAAGATTCACCTCCTACCAAGATCCCAGTGAGCCCATTCCCGTGCACATCTGAACTAAACAATTCCCTACAACTTGAGGGACCTTGACATTATTTTTTCATTAATTATAATAGACAAATAATAGGAACCATGCAGTTGCATGAAAAACCTTAGTATGTTTCAGTTGTTGAAGCTACTAACCTTATATGTTTTCTTTGTGGGACCTGCCATATTAGACCGGCATACAACCTACAACTATGAATCACCCTTGTCGCAATGACCAATGATAATTCAGAGAGACAAACAGAGGTGGTATTTTCTCACAAACAACAATCAGAAAGTAAGTCATAACCCACTCAAAGCAAAAAAAGGTGAGCAAGGTATCAACAGACTTAGCTTGATGCCACATCCATTCACATGTTTGATCCTCACACGGACCAATCTTGAAAATATTTTGTTGTTGAATAAATATCAACAGAAGGAATCAAACAAATAAAAATAATTCTAAGCAATTAAGAATCTACAATTGACACATAATCATGGTGCTGATAGCAGATTGACCATTCTTTTAAAAAATAGTACCAAAGTCAGTAAATGGGAGACTTCTGGCTTCTGAGATAATGGAACTGGGTCTTCTCATATTGCTCAAGTACATCCTTGCCTTCTCATCTAGGAGCTGAAAACTGAAAAGAAACAAAAAAGAAAGTCACATTTGTGGTCACTCAAATCATTTACAATGTAAACCAAAAATATAGTCTTCCCACGACTACCATATCAGAGAACTTGTATACTCCCTCCGTAAATCTTATATTTTTTTACGGAGGGAGTATATTTGAAGGTGGATAGCGTTTTTACCAGGGAAGTGGGGTTTCAGACAGCAACTAATAAAAATTGCACCCTATGCTCCAAATGGAAGGTAAATACTGCATTTTGGGGGGAAACTACATTCCAAACATGTTGAGAAACATGAATATAAGCAAAGTACAGGAAGTTATTAAAGATGATTTTACTCTTCTTGGAAGCAAGATAAGTTCGTTTGGATGTAGTCGAATTCATTTATTGTCCAACATTATAGTGTTACATGTCTACAACGTTAACTAAGTGGCAAGCATTCTGCACCCTGTAGTCGTGTTTTATGGAGCTCACCAATGGCAAGTGAACAACACATGTGACAGGAGAGGGGGGGTAGGGAGTTTAGTATACATGACGACCATTCGAAAAACAAACTCTTTGATGTAAATATGAAGAGATTGGAATCTGCAAAGATCTACATAGATGATAATTCCAAACATGTTTACAAATGGTAATTGCTACATCTTGAGCTTGCGTTGGTTTTCCCTGAAGAGGAAGGGATGATGCAGCAGAGTAGCGTAAGTATTTCCCTCAGTTTTTGAGAACCAATGTATTAATCCAGTAGGAGCCCACGCTCAAGTCCCTCGTACCTGCACAAAGTGATAGCTACTCGCAACCAACACGATTAGGGGTTGTCAAGCCCTTCACGGTCACTTACGAGAGTGAGATCTGATAGATAGAATATTTTTGGTATTTTTGATATAAAGATGCAAAATAAAAAGTAAAGGCAAAGTAAATAGCAAAACAATGTAAAAGTGATGCATATTGATATGATGAGAATAGACCCGAGGGCCATAGGTTTCACTAGTGGCTTCTCTCAAGAGCATACGTATTCTACGGTGGGTGAACAAATTACTGTTGAGCAATTGATAGAATTGTGCATAATTATGAGAATATCTAGGCATGATCATGTATATAGGCATCACGTCCGTGACAAGTAGACCGAAACGATTCTGCATCTACTACTATTACTCCACTCATCGACAGCTATCTAGCATGCATCTAGAGTATTAAGTTAAAAATAGAGTAACGCCTTAAGCAAGATGACATGATGTAGAGAGATAAATTCATGCAATATGAAATAAACCCCATCTTGTTATCCTCAATGGCAACAATACAATACGTGCCTTGCTGCCCCTTCTATCACTGGGTAAGGACACCGCAAGATTGAACCCAAAGCTAAGCACTTCTCCCATCGCAAGAACTACCAATCTAGTTGGCCAAACCAAACGGATAATTCGAAGAGACTTGCAAAGATAAGCAATCATGCATAAAAGAATTCAGAGAAGATTCAAATATTATTCATAGATAGACTTGACCATAAACCCACAATTCATCGGTCTCAACAAACACACCGCAAAAATAAGATTACATCGAATAGATCTCCACAAGAGAGGGGGAGAACTTTGTATTGAGATTCAAAGAGAGAGAAGAAGCCATCTAGCTACTAACTATGGACCCGAAGGTCTGAGGTAAACTACTCACACTTCACCGGAGAGGCTATGATGATGTAGAAGCCCTCCGTGATGACGACCCTCTTCCGGCGGAGCTCCGGAATAGGCCCCAAGATGGGATCTCGTGGATACAGAAAGTTGCGGCGGTGGAATTAGGTTTTTGGCTCCTATTCTGATCGTTTGGGGGTACGTGTGTATATATAGGAGGAAGGAGTACGTCGGTGGAGCACCGAGGGGCCCACGAGGCAGGGGGCGCGCCCTAGGGGGGCGCCCCCCACCCTCGTGACCGCCTCTTTGATCCCTTGCAGTAGGGTCCAAGTCTCCTGGATCACGTTCGGTGAGAAAATCACGTTTTCGAAGATTTTATTCCGTTTGGACTCCGTTTGATATTCTGTTTATCCGAAACACTGAAATAGGCAAAAAAACAGCAATTCCGGGTTGGGCCTCCGGTTAATAGATTAGTACCAAAAATAATATAAAAGTGGAAAATAAAGCCCAATATAATCCAAAATAGTAGATAATATAGCATGGAGCAATCAAAAATTATAGATACGTTGGAGACGTATCAGGCATCCCCAAGCTTAATTCCTGCTCGTCCTCGAGTAGGTAAATGATAAAAAGAGAATTTTGATGCGGAGTGCTACTTGGCATAATTTCAATGCAAATCTTCTTAATTGTGGTATGAATATTCAGATTAGAAAGATTCAAGACAAAAGTTTATATTGACATAGAAAATAATAATACTTCAATCATACTAACAAAGCAATTATGTCTTCTCAAAATAACATGGATAAAGAGAGTTATCCCTACAAAATCATATAGTCTGGCTATGCTCCATCTTCCCCACACAAAGTATTTAAATCACGCACAACCCCGATGACAAGCCAAGCAATTGTTTCATACTCTAACTTTTTCAAAACTTTTTCAATCTTCACGCAATACATGAGCGTGAGCCATGGATATAGCTCTATAGGTGGAATAGAATGGTGGTTGTGGAGAAGACAAAAAGGAAGAAGATAGTCTCACATCAACTAGGCATATCAACGGGCTATGGAGATGCCCATCAATAGATATCAATGTGAGTGAGTAGGGATTGCCATGCAACGGATGCACTGGAGCTATAAATGTATGAAAGCTCAACAAAAGAAACTAGTGGGTGTGCATCCAACTTGCTTGCTCACGAAGACCTAGGGCAATTTGAGGAAGCCCATCATTGGAATATACAAGCCAAGTTCTATAACATAAAATTTCCACTAGTATATGGAAGTGACAACATATGAGACTCTCTATATGAAGAACATGGTGCTACTTTGAAGCACAATATATGAGACTGGCTATATCATGGTGCTACTTTGAAGCACAAGTGTGGAAAAAGGATAGTAGCATTGCCCCTTTTTTTGGGCCTTCTTTTTTTCTTTGGCCTTTCTCTTTTTTTAGTGGGACAATGCTCTATTAAATGATGATCATCACACTTCTATTTATTTACAACTCAATGATTACAACTCGATACTAAAACAAAGTATGACTCTATATGAATGCCTCCGGCGGTGTACCGAGATATGCAATGAATCAAGAGTGACAAGTATGAAAGAATTATGAATGGTGGATTTGCCACAAATACTATGTCAACTACATGATCATGCTAAGAAATATGACAATGATGGATGTGTCATGATGAACTAGATGGTGGAAAGTTGCATGGCAATATATCTCGGAATGGCTATGGAAATGCGATAATAGGTAGGTATGGTGGCTGTTTTGAGGAAGGTATATGGTAGGTGTATGATACCGGCGAAAGGTGCGCCGTATTAGAGAGGCTAGCAAAGGTGGAAGGGTGAGAGTGCGTATAATCCATGGACTCAACATTTGTCATAAAGAACTCATATACTTATTGCAAAAATCTAGAAGTTATCAAAGCAAAGTATTACACGCATGCTCCTAGGGGGGGTAGATTGATAGGAAAAGACCATCGCTCGTCCCTGACCGCCGCTCATAAGGAAGACAATCAATAAATAAATCATGCTCCGACTTCATCACATAACGGTTCACCATACGTGCATGCTACGGGAATCACAAACTTCAACACAAGTATTCTTTAAATTCACAACTACTCAACTAGCATGACTTTAATATTATCAGCTCCATATCTCAAAACAATTATCATGCTTCAATCTTTTCTTAGTATTCAACACACTCAAAAGAAAGTTTCACAAATCTTGAATACCAAGCATATTATTAGGCAAATTACCATGCTATTAAGAGATTCTCAAATTAATTTAAGTGAAGCATGAGAGATAAATAGTTTCTTTAGAATGAATCCACCACTGTGCTCTAAAAGATCTATGTGAAGCACATAGAGCAAAATTATCTAGCTCAAAAGATATAAGTGAAGCACATAGAGCAAAATTCTCTAGCTCAAAATATATAAGTGAAGTACACAGAGCAAAATTATCTAGCTCAAAGGATATAAGTGAAGCACATCGAGCAAAAATATCTAGCTCAAAGGATATAAGTGAAGCACATAGAGTATTCTATCAAATTTTAATTCATGTATGACTCTCTCAAAAGGTGTGTACAACAAGGATGATTGTGGTATACTAGCAAACAAAGACACAAATAATACAAGACGCTCCAAGCAAAACACATATCATGTTGGTGAATAAAAATATAGCTCTAAGTAAATTACCGATGAAAGTGGACGGAAAGAGGGGATGCCTTCCGGGGCATCCCCAAGCTTTAACTTTTTGGTGTCCTTGGATTATCTTTGGGGTGCCATGGGCATCCCCAAGCTTAGGCTCTTTCCACTCCTTGTTCCATGATCCATCAAAAGAATTCACCCAAAACTTGAAAACTTCACAACACAAAACTCAAGATAGAAAACTCGTGAGCTCCGTTAGCGAAAGAAAACAAAAGACCACTTCAAGGTACTGTAAATAACTCATTCTTTATTTATATTGGTGTTAAACCTACTGTATTCCAACTTCTCTATGGATTATAAACTATTTTACTAGCCATAGATTCATCAAAATAAGCAAACAATACACGAAAAACAGAATCTGTCAAAAACAGAACAGTCTGTAGTAATATGTAGCTAGCGCAAGATCTGGAACCCCAAAAATTCTAAAATAAATTGCTGGACGTGAGGAATTTATCTGTTAGTCATCTGCAAAAATAATTAACTAAATAGCACTCTTCAAATAAAAATGACAGCAGTTCTCGTGTGCGCTAAAGTTTCTGTTTTTTTACAGCAAGTTCAACAAGACTTTCCCCAAGTCTTCCCAACGGTTCTACTTGGCACAAACACTAATTAAACACAAAAAACACAACATAAACAGAGGATAAATAATTTATTTATTACTAAACAGGAGCAAATATCAAAGAATAAAAATAAAATTGGGTTGCCTCCCAACAAGCGCTATTGTTTAACGCCCCTAGCTAGGCATAACAAGCAAGAATAGATCTAGGTATTGCCATCTTTGGTAGGCAATCCATAAGTGGCTCTCATGATAGTTTCATATAGTAATTTTATTTTATTTCTTGAAAAGTGTTCCATGCCCTTTTTAATGGAAATTTAAATCTAATATTCCCTTCCTTCATATCAATAATCGCACCAACCGTTCTAAGGAAAGGTCTACCAAGAATAATAGGGCAAGAAGGATTGCAATCTATATCAAGAACAATGAAATCTACGGGCACATAATTCCTATTTGCAACAATAAGAACATCATTAATTCTTCCCATAGGTTTCTTAATAGTGGAATCCGCAAGATGCAAGTTTAGAGAGCAATCATCAAAATTACGGAAATCTAGTAAATCACACAAAGTCTTGGGAATAGTAGAGACACTAGCACCCAAATCACACAAAGCATAAAACTCATGATCTTTAATTTTAATTTTAATAGTTGATTCCTGCTCATCATAGAGTTTTCTAGGGATAGAAACTTTCAACTCAAGTTTTTCTTCATAAGATTTCATCAAGGCATCAACAATATGTTCGGTAAAGGCTTATTTCGACTATAAGCATGTGGAGAATTTAGCACGGATTGAAACAAGGAAATACAATCAATCAAAGAGCAATTTTCATAATTAAATTCCTTGAAATCCAATATAGTGGGTTTAGCAATATCTAGATTTTTATTTCTTTCAATCCCACTTTCATCAATTTCATCATTAAGATCTAAATATTCCGAATTTTTAGAACGCCTTCTAGGTAAAGGAAGATCATATTCAGTTTCATAAAGATTCATATTGCAAAATAAAGATTTAATAGGAGACACATCAATAACTTTTAGATCTTCATCTTGATTTTCATAAGAATTAGAAGAACATGCTTTAATAAAGGCATCTTTGGAAGCACGCATCCTAGCGGTTCTTTCTTTACACTCATCAATTGAAATTCTCATGGCTTTTAGGGACTCATTAATATCATGCTTAGGTGGAATAGATGTATGTTTCAAAGCATCAACATCAAGAGCAATTCTATCAACGTTCCTAGCCAAATCATCAATCTTAAGCAATTTTTCTTCAATCATAGCATTAAAATTCTTTTGCGAAGAAATAAATTATTTAATATTAGATTCAAAATCAGAGGGAATCTTATTATAATTTCCATAAGAGTTGTTGTAGGAATTCCCATAATTATTAGAAGGATTACTAGGATATGGCCTAGGATTAAAATTCCCTCTATAAGCGTTGTTACCAAAATTATTCCTACCAACAAAATTTACATCCATAGATTCATTGTTATTCTCAATCAAAATAGACAAAGGCATATCATTAGGATCAGAAGAAACACTCTTAGAAGCAAATAATTTCATAAGTTCATCCATCTTTCCACTCAACACATTAATTTCCTCTATCGCATGCACTTTTTTATTAGAAGTTCTTTCAGTATGCCATTGAGAATAATTAACCATAATATTATCTAGGAGTTTAGTAGCATCTCCTAAAGTGATTCCCATAAAAGTGCCTCCCGCGGCCGAATCTAAAAGATTTCTAGAAGCAAAGTTCAATCTGGCATAAAATTTTTGTATAATCATCCACAAATTCAAACCATGAGTAGGGCAATTACGTATCATTAATTTCATTCTCTCCCAAGCTTGTGCAACATGTTCATGATCAAGTTGTTTAAAGTTCATAATATAGTTTCTAAGAGAGATGATCTTAGCGGGAGGAAAATACTTAGAGATAAAAGCATCTTTGCACTTGTTCCATGAATCAATACTATTCTTACGCAAAGACGAAAACCAAGCTTTAGCATGATCTCTAAGCGAAAAAGGAAATAGCTTCAGTTTCACAACATCATTATTGACATCTTTTTTCTTTTGCATATCACATAAATCAACGAAGCTATTCAGATGAGTAGCGGCATCTTCACTAGGAAGGCCGACGAATTGATCTTTCATAACAAGATTCAACAAAGCAGTATTAATTTCACAAGATTCGGCATCGGTAAGAGGAGCAATCGGAGTGCTAAGTAAATCATTATTATTGGTATTGGTGAAGTCACACAATTTGGTAGTATCTTGAGCCATCGCGACAAACAAGCAATCTTACACATGAGCAAACAAAAAGCAAGCGGACAAAAAAGGCAAACAGAGAGGGAGGATAGAGAGAGAGGGGAAATAAAACGGCAAGGGTGAATTGGGGGGAGAGGAAAATGAGAGGCAAATGGCAAATAATGTAATGCGAGAAATAGGGATTGTGATGGGTACTTCATATGTTGAATTTTTGCATAGACTTCCCGGCAACGGCGCCAGAAATCCTTCTTGCTACGTCTTGAGCTTGCGTTGGTTTTCCCCGAAGAGGAAGGGATGACGCAATAGAGTAGCGTAAGTATTTCCCTCAGTTTTTGAGAACCAAGGTATCAATCCAATAGGATCCCACACTCAAGTCCCTCGTACCTGCACAAAGCGATAGCTACTCGCAACCAACGCGATTAGGGGTTATCAAGCCCTTCACGGTCACTTACGAGAGTGAGATCTGATAGATAGAATATTTTTGGTATTTTTGATATAAAGATGCAAAATAAAAAGTAAAGGCAAAGTAAATAGCAAAACAATGTAAAAGTGATGCATATTGATATGATGAGAATAGACCCGGGGCCATAGGTTTCACTAGTGGCTTCTCTCAAAAGCATAAGTATTTTACGGTGGGTGAACAAATTACTGTTGAGCAATTGATAGAATTGTGCATAATTATGAGAATATCTAGGCATGATCATGTATATAGGCATCACGTCCGTGACAAGTAGACCGAAACGATTCTGCATTTACTACTATTACTCCACTCATCGACCCCTATCTAGCATGCATCTAGAGTATTAAATTAAAAACAGAGTAACGCCTTAAGCAAGATGACATGATGTAGAGAGATAAATTCATGCAATATGAAATAAACCCCATCTTGTTATCCTCGATGGCAACAATACAATACGTGCCTTGCTGCCCCTTCTGTCATTGGGTAAGGACACCGCAAGATTGAACCCAAAGCTAAGCACTTCTCCCATGGCAAGAACTACCAATCTAGTTGGCCAAACCAAACGGATAATTCGAAGAGACTTGCAAAGATGACCAATCATGCATAAAATAATTCAGAGAAGATTCAAATATTATTCATAGATAGACTTGACCATAAACCCACAATTCATCGGTCTCAACAAACGCACCGCAAAAATAAGATTACATCGAATAGATCTCCACAAGAGAGGGGGAGAACTTTGTATTGAGATTCAAAGAGAGAGAAGAAGCCATCTAGCTACTAACTATGGACCCGAAGGTCTGAGGTAAACTACTCACACTTCATCGGAGAGGCTATGATGATGTAGAAGCCCTTCGTGATGACGTCCCTCTTTCGGCGGAGCTCCGGAACAGGCCCCAAGATGGGATCTCGTGGATACAGAAAGTTGCGGCAGTGGAATTAGGTTTTTGGCTCCTGTTCTGATCGTTTGGGGGTGCGTGTGTATATATAGGAGGAAGGAGTACGTCGGTGGAGCACCAAGGGGCCCACGAGGCAGGGGGGTGCGCCCTAGGGGGGTGGCCCCCACCCTCGTGACCGCCTCTTTGATCCCTTGCAGTAGGGTCCAAGTCTCCTGGATCACGTTTGGTGAGAAAATCACGTTTCCGAAGATTTTATTCCGTTTGGACTCCATTTGATATTCTGTTTATTTGAAACACTGAAATAGGCAAAAAAAAAAAACAATTCTGGGCTGGGCGTCCGGTTAATAGGTTAGTCCCAAAAATAATATAAAAGTGGAAAATAAAGTCCAATATAGTCCAAAACAGTAGATAATATAGCATGGAGCAATAAAAAATTATAGATACGTTGGAGACGTATCAGTAATTCCAAAAGGAGTAAGAATTATCCTTGAAAACAGAAACATATGGAGAAAATTAGAGCTACACATATCTTTCATGGTCAGCCATTGAGAGGTTCAATGCCTGATGGAACAATAGTACATCTAAGATCTCCATTTATCATAGGAAGGCACAGCCAGCGTACTGCTAAATGATAATATGCACCAAATAAGTTTGTAGAATATGATTTTGGTTGTAAAATTTATTCCTTGCCATGATCTGTGGTAACATGAAACATTGTAAGATGATTTTGAGCAATAAAACTAATTTTTTTAATGAGTAACAAGAACAAAAATAGGTCAAAAAATATTGACATACTAAATTCAGGAGTTGTCTATAAATAAACAGCAGCTCCCAGCAGTACGCTCCCAGCGTTAGCATCAGTGCATTTCAGAACTAACAAAAATAGTCAGGCTACCCGGCAACACAGCCAACGCAGGTAGCTCCATCATGGAACACATCCAACGTCTGTCTGTGGAGCTCCACAGGCGGACTGATTAAGGAACAAAAAAGGCATTTGCATAAGATCTAGTAATCCAAACTTAATTACATAAAGAGAAGTACATTCTCAGATTTATAGCTGAAGAAATTTAGTGGGAAGTGTCATATTGTGACCAAAGTATGTATATATACAATTGCTTGAATTTTGCGGCCATACAGAAATGTAACCAGAGTTAAGCATAATTGCCTGTAAGAAGAAAAGCTGCTAAATATACACAATTTAACTATGTTTCAAGTAATATGCAAGCAGGAACTCAAAGGCTATACTATAATAATAAAACATGCGCTCAATTCTGCAGAGGAAGGACCAGTAATAACCATGATAAGCAGAGGATAAAATTTAGGGGCCGGCAAAAACATGTGATTAGTGCGGAAACAACGGCGCCAGCGGCGGCCTCACTGTGGAACAGCGGCGAGTCTTCACCAGATGAGGCGGCTCCTGCGTCCTCAGAAGTAGCAGTGTCCTCGCTAGATGAGGCGGCTCACAAAGCAGCGGTTGTTCAGATGCGGAGACGGCAGATGTGGTGGTGGCTGCCATGTGCAATGGAGCCGGCGCCGACCTGCATCGGTGGCTCGGTTCCTCATGCAGTGCCTCTATCAATCCGGCCACAAGGAAGTTAGCTCATGCACTGCCTCCATCGATTGCTCATAAGGTTTGTAGAACATGAATGAAATATTTAGTCAAACATTGAGAAAGCAAACTGAAGGATCCTTTGGCCTTCCACATGAAACACCTCATTCTGAAGGCACACAACATGTGTGGCATTTGATGATGAATCATCAGGCCATATAAAAAATGGATTTAGAGAAATTGCTAGAGATATTACGAAACAAATGTGAGCTGCTAGGGGCAGTGGTAATAGGAAACATGTTTTCCAACCAGACACCAGCACAACTTTGTTGGATGAAAGCTCACAGTTTATGTCATCTCTTACTAAGCTCAACACTTCGGTGACAAATCCATAGGTCTTCAGGATTATTTGACGGTTGGGCTTCTTCCAGCTTCAACTCTTCATCAGCACATTCAAATGAAAATGAAGCAAAGAAACATCTCTCTAGCACATTCAAATGAAAAACTAGAAGCCTCTGGCCGACTGCTGCAATGCTGCTCATAGTGGTCGAATCTTAAGTTAACAACTGAGAAAACAGGTGTTATGTACTGATTAAGAACAGAGAAAATAATTGTTAATTTGGCTCACTACTCAGATCGGTTTCAGACATAACATCATTGTTTCTGAAGATTTATTTCAGAACTTTAACTTCAGTAAGGACAGGAGATCTGCAAAATGTATATATTCAGACATCAAAGCTATCTAAATTCACACAACACATCTGAGCCACATTACAAAATCCTACAAAGATCTAAGACTACAATCACGCCTACAAAAATAAACCAAGTAGTTATCACCAATAATTACTTGCCCTCCTAATTAAATTCTATTGTAATTCGCGGGAAATTAATTAATTTAGTAGCCAATGGAATGCATGTACGGGACCACTCTTACCATACAAATTTAGCAGTTGCTTTCACGAATAGAGAGATGTGGATGGAGAATTCCATGGGTGTAAGTTGGACCAGATGAGTGGATAGAGTTCTCGCTGCAGATTGCTAGACATTAGCTGCTTTTTAGATAGACCCGAACTTCACATTCACCAGAGAAAACAAGAATATGTTGATCTCCCATCCTGAAGCGTAGAAGGAGTAGGTTACCACATGTTCATAGGATTATTTCATACCACCATTAGACAAAAATCACGTGCAACAACTACGAACCTTATATCTTCATGTTCGTCCTGTACCTTATTGCCTTGTTCGTCCAAGGCCAATAGAGATGGACGGAGCGCTTCAATTCGATTCAGCCGGCAAGGACCTCGTGCTCACAGCTATCTCTCCTCTCCCCGTCCCCACGTCCTGGACCACCACCACCCCCGATCCTATTCCTGTTGCGCTGCTCCAATCCAGACAGAATCCACCAATAGACGATCTTACCGCGAAACCCAGCACCCTGTCCCCTGCCACAATGCCACCCAGTGTGACCCCTTTGTGCTTTCGCCAAGGCCAACATTGGAGTCGGAGCCGCTGCTTTCCCCTGACTACGTCGGGGCACGTGGTCCGCTGCAGTTGCCGCTGCCGGCGGCATCGTGAGACCCTCGTCCATGCGTCCGCAAGGAGGGGCGACGTACCTCCTCTTAACACGCTGGTGTGAGCGGGTGTCCTCTGCGAGGAACTATGGGTTGGAGAGGATCTCCGGAAGAGATGTGACCTCGGGGCTGGGGAGAGCCAGCGACGGTAGGCGGTCCGGCGGCGCGCTGCGACGGGGGGCGGGGGACTGACGGCATGCGGCGACGGGGGGCAGACCGGAGGCGCGTGGTGAGGCGTGCGGGGCAGGAGGTGGTGACGCGCTGGACTGGAGATCTGGACTTTTAGGGAGGCGGAAATCTCCGGGGAGCTGGCTGTCGGGACTCCATGGTCGGGCGGCGATGACGGCTGCAAGGGGATCGGGAGGCTGGGTCATGTGTACGTTTTTTTCTTCGTTTCTCTTGCTCGTACTGGTTCGGGTCGACCTAATCATTAGAACTGCGGGTTCAATTATAAAAAACACAAGGACTTTTCTATAAAAGTGTCGCGGCGGTGAACCCAGAGACTCAATCTGTGCTTTATTATTAGGGAGAGATAAATTTTTGACACACCTGTGCATGTCTGTAGACCGCCATAACTGAATTGGGGCCTTAATTGACTGATGCAAAGACCCGGCTGGCGGCTCAAGAGACTGAGATAAAGAATGCTGACTCCAAACTCCACTTGAGCCTCTCTGAAGCAGAGAAACTGAAGGCCAGTTTTGATGCGAAGAAAAATTCTGGGCCGATGAGAAAACCTTGCTGATACAGCGTGCTGAGACAGCCGAGGCAGCTCTCAAGGAGGTTACCACGGAGCTCACCGGTTTAAAAAACCGTGCGTCTCAGATGGTCTCCGCAATCTTTGGTGAGTCACTGTATTATTTACTGAAACTCTATTTTTGCTAGAAATATAAGCCACCCGCTTAACCTTTTAAAATACTCATAGGGCCACGGAGCAGCAATCTGAGCCAAAACAGCTTAACAAAACTCAAGGCGGTTTACACCCTGGTGGAGCAACTGTACACTAGAGCTCAACGGGTGCTTGCCATTATCTCTCCAGCCAACCAAGGACCAAACCTCTTGAGTGATGTTTTGAAGAAGTTATCTATCTTACCCGCCAGATTCCAAGAGGTCAAGCAGTCTTGTGCAAGAGCCGGATCCCTAACCGCTCTAAGCCGCTCCAAAGCCTGGGTGCCGGAGCTAGACCCGGCGGACGTAGCCAAGGGGTATCCCAGCCTTAAGGAAGACGAGACTCCATTTAATCAAGATGACTTTGCTGCTTGTGTGAGGGGGGTTCGTCCTCAGGCTACCATCCTTGGCGACGAGACCAATATTGATAAGTATTAGCCGGGTTTTGACGTTCAAAATAAAAAAGATAGTGACTCCTTCGTATAAAGTGACAGATCTCATCCGGCTGGTTCGCCAACACACCTTTTCCCAGAAATTGACCCGTCTGGTCTAATTGATGATGAAGCTGAGTTCGTTGCTCTTCATGGCTTTGATTGGTCCAAGCCCAGTTTCCAACCAGTGGAGGAAGATGAACCGGTGCGGGAGGAGTCGTAACCATCCAAATAACCCGGCTAAGATTCAATGAACCGGCCTTAGCTTAACATCTGCTTAGGAGAAAAAACAATTTTAACCTTTTGGGCTCCCAACGCCTTGTAATAGACTAGCTTAAAACTGCATGTTCTGCCTATGCCGTCGTACATATCATACCGCGTACAACATTTTACCCATCATGTCAATATATGCTTTATATCCTTTATCACATATGTAGTGTTTAAATCTGTTCCTGTATGTAAAAAATGAGAAACTGTCCTGGCGGTTTGTCGCTGGACGGGCCAAAACACCCAATACATAGCTATGAAATTACCATAGTGGAATAATCAGGCTAGATGTAAAGATAAATAAGGCTGGAAAACCTTTGATTAAAGAAAACACAGATAAGTCTGTTTATGAACGATAATATCATACCTGTATTCTTTGATTCTGGACTGCCGGCTTATGTGACCCGGACAGTAAGGGTGATATCCAATCTTTTTAGAAGTCAATACTTCCATATGCCTGATTACTGTTATACATTGGCAACTTATTGTCAAATAACCAAGCCGGTTTAAATTTAAACCATACTTACAGTTAGATTCTAGACAACAAAAACCAGTAAAACAAAAGAGTATCTTTCAAATAATGTAAATCAAACGTCAAGAAAATTTTTAGAGACTTCTGATTCGAATACGATCAGTAAACTGGACCAAAGGGGTTAATCTAGGATTCGAATACGATCATGTAGCCCCCAGTGGCTTTGGCGTTGCGCTGATCAAGAGGGTACCGACAGCTATGTTCTCTTTGGTTCGAATACGACCTATGTTTGAACAGGAAGCCCCCAAATGACCTTGAGAGGTTTTTAACGACCCTAGTTCGAATACGATCCAAGTCGGACCCAAAAGGCGTTAAGCTATGATTCAGATACGATCAAGAAGTCCCCTAGTGAGTTTGGCTTTGCGCCGATCAAGAGGGTTACGCCAGCTATGTTCTCTTTGGTTCGAATACGACCTATGTTTGAACAGGAACCCCCCTAGTGACCATGAGGTTTTAATGGCTAGATTCGAATATGATCATGAGCTGGACCAAAGGATTAAGCTAGATTCAAATATGATCAGCCTCCAATTGGTCGTCTTATACTTAAGATAACAAAGACATGTGATCATTAAGGAAAAAAGGACAGAGGTTCTGCTTTATTACTTATCATAATATATACAACGTCAAAGTATGTACATTATGAGAGTTGGTGGCTCAAGTGTAGTAAGGCCGAAGATGAGCAATATTCCATGGCTGGCGGGTCTCCTACTCCAACTTACGTGAGTCTTTATGCTCTCGAACATCGATAAGGTAGTATGACCCGTTATTCAAGTTCTTGCTGACCACAAAGGGTCCTTCCCAAGGTGGGGATAGCTTGTGCGTATCAGACTGATCCTGGATGAGCCGGAGCACTAGGTCACCTTCTTGAAAGGATCTTGACTTAACCCGATGACTGTGGTAACGCTGCAGGTCCTGTTGGTAAATCGCTGAGCGGGCTGCCGCTAAGTCACGCTCTTCATCCAATAAGTCAAGTGCATCCTGACGGGCTTGTTCGTTATCAGCTTCAATATAATCCGCCATGCAGGGCGAGTCATGACGGATGTCACTGGGCAGAATTGCCTCTGCTCCATAAACCATGAAGAAAGGCGTATAACCCGTAGATCTATTAGGGGTAGTACTGATGCTCCATAGTACCGAGGGTAACTCTTCTACCCAACAACCCGGTGTCCGTTGTAAAGGAACTATAAGCCGGGGCTTGAGACCTTTTAAGATTTCCTGATTTGCTCTCTTAGCTTGACCATTGGATTGGGGGTGAGCTACTGACGAAACATCAAGCCGGATATGCTCACATGGACAAAATTCCTCCATAGCACCTTTGGATAAATTAGTACCATTGTCAGTTATAATGCTGTGTGGAAAGACAAAACGAAAGATCACTTTTTCATGAACTGAACCGCTGTGGCTGCATCACACTTACTAACCGGCTCTGCCTCAACCCATTTTGTGAATTTATCAACTACCATCAAAAGATGTGTCTTTTTATCTTTGGATCTTTTGAAAGGTCCAACCATATCGAGCCCCCAAACTACAAATGGCCAAGTAATTGGAATCATCCGCAAATCTTGAGCTGGCATGTGCGCCCTTCGTGCAAATTTCTGACAACTGTCACACCTACTGACCAAATCCTCTGCATCAGCGTGAGCCATCAGCTAGTAAAAACCATGACGAAAGGCCTTGGCTACAAGAGATTTCGACCCGACATGCTGGCCACAATCTCCTTTCATGGATCTCACGAAGAATTTCTTGATCTTCTCCAGGAGAAACACAATGTTGAAACGCTCTGGTGACACTGCGATGATACAACTCACCATCGGAAATTGTCATTGACTTAGACCGCCGGGTTATCTGTCTAGCTAAGGTCTCATCCTCCGGCAACTCACCCCGGGTCATATAAGCCAAATACGGCACTATCCAATCTGGGATGACATGAAGAGCCGCCACCAATTGTGCTTCTGGGTCAGGAACGTCCAAGTCCTCCTCTGTAGGCAACTTGACACAAGGGTTATGCAGAACATCTAAAAAAGTGTTAGGCGGCACCGGCTTACGCTGAGATCCCAACCGGCTTAAAGCATCAACCGCTTCATTCTTTCTGTGGTCAATGTGCTCCACTTGATAACCCTTGAAGTGTCCAGCAACAGCATCAACCTCACGGCGATAAGCCTCCATGAGAGGGTCCTTGGAATCCCACTTGCCTGATACCTGCTGAGCCACCAAATCTGAGTCGCCAAGGTACTATACCCGGCTTAAACTCATTTCTTTAGCCATTCGAAGACCATGGAGTAAGGCCTCATACTCAGCTCCGTTGTTAGTACAAGGAAACATCAACCGCAACACATAACAAAATTTGTCACCTCGAGGAGAAGTTAAAACAACTCCAGCCCCGAGCCTTCCAACTGTATGGACCCATCAAAATGAATTGTCCAATATGTGTTGTCTGGCTTCTCTTCAGGTATCTACAACTCCGTCCAATCATTAATGAAGTCCACCAGTGCTTGAGATTTAATGACAGTACGTGGCACATACTTTAAACCATGAGACCCAAATTCAATGTCCCACTTGGCGACTCGTCGTATGACTTCTCTATTTTGAATAATATCTCCTAAAGGAGCAGAGCTAACCACAGTGATAGGATGACCCTGAAAGTAATGCTTAAGCTTCTGGCTTTCCATGAACACCCCATAAACAAGCTTCTGCCAATGTGGATATCTCTACTTGGACTCAATGAGCACCTCACTGACGTAATAAACCGACCGTTGAACTGGATGTTCCTTGCCAGCCTCCTTACGCTCTACAACAACGGCCACACTGATAGCAGTGTGTTAGCAGCCACATATAACAACAGTGGCTCTTTTTCAACAGGAGCAGCAAGAACCGACGGCTCGGCGAGCTGTCTTTTTAGATCTTCAACGGCAGAGTTAGCAGCGTCACTCCAGACAAAATTATCCATCTTCTTCATCATTTAATACAACGGCATAGCCTTCTCACCTAACCGACTTATGAACCGGCTTAAAGCTGCGACACGACCCGCCAGCCGCTGAATGTCATTGATGCATGCCGGCTTAGACAAAGACGTAATCGCCTTAATTTTCTCTGGGTTAGCCTCAATGCCTCTATTAGACACCAAAAACCCCAAAAGCTTGCCAACTGGGACTCCAAAAATGCACTTGGTCGGGTTAAGCATCATCTTGTAGACCCAGAGGTTATCAAAGGTTTCCTTCAGATCATCTACCAGAGTTTCCTTCTCTCTGGATTTCACCACTATATCGTCCACATAAGCATGAATATTACGCCCAATATGATTATGAAGACAGTTCTACACACACCGTTGATAAGTCGCATGGGCACTCTTAAGCCCAAAAGGCATAGATACATAGCAGAAGGCTCCAAACAGGGTAATGAAAGCCGCCTTCTCCTGGTCCTTAACTACCATCTTGATCTGATGATAGCCAGAATAAGCGTCCAGAAAACTCAAACGCTCACAACCCGTCGTAGCATCAATGATTTGATCAATACGAGGGAGAGCAAAAGGATCTGCCGGGCAAGCCTTGTTTAAATCTGTGTAATCTAGACACATACGCCAAGTGCTGTTCTTTTTTAGCACAAGCACCGGGTTAGCCAACCACTCTGGGTGAAAAACTTCAACAATAAACCCGGCCGCCAAGAGCCGGGCCACCTCTTCTCCAATAGCCTTGTACATTTCCTCGTTGAACTGGCGAAGAAACTTCCTAACCGGTTTAAACTTTGGATCAATATTGAGAGTGTGCTCAGCGAGTTCTCTCGGTACACCTGGCATGTCAGAAGGCTTCCATGCGAAGATGTCCCGCTTCTCATGGATGAACTCGATGAGCGCGCTTTCCTATTTGGAATCCAAGTTAGCACTGATAATGAATTGTTCGGATGAGTCACCAGGCACAAAATCAATCATCTTGGTATCGTCAGCTGACTTAAACTTCAGCGCCAGCTCATGCTCTGTAGTTGGCTTCTTTAAAGATGTCATGTCCGCTGGGTCAATGTTGTCTTTGTAGAATTTTAACTCCTCCGTCGCGCAAACAGATTCTGCGTAAGAAGCATTTCCTTCCTCACACTCTAAAGCTATCTTCCGGCTTCCATTTACTGTGATAGTACCTTTATAACTCGGCATCTTGAGCTGCAGATAAACATAACACGGTCGCGCCATGAATTTTGCATAAGCCGGTCGTCCAAGCAAGGCATGATACGGGCTCTTGATTTTGACCACCTCAAAGGTTAATTTCTCAGCCCTAGAATCATGCTCATCTCCAAAAGCTACCTCCAGCTCAATCTTCCCCACTGGATACGCTGACTTACCAGGCACCACTCCATGAAAAACAGTGTTGGACGTCTTAAGACTTTTATACATCAACCCCATGCGACAGAATGTCTCATAATAGAGGATGTTGATGCTGCTGCCTCCGTCCATGAGTACTTTAGTGAATTTATACCCACCAACCTGAGGCGCCACCACCAAAGCCAAATGATTCGGATTGTCAACTTGGGGTGGGTGATCCTCCCTACTCCACAGAATAGGCTGCTCAGACCATCTCAGATAACGAGGAACCGCTGGCTCAATAGCGTTGACTGCTCTCTTATGAAGTTTCTGGTCCCTTTTGCATAAACTGGTGGTGAATACGCGATACTGCCCATTGTTCAGCTGCTTTGGGTTACTCTGATACCCGGATTACTGCTGCTGCTGACTACCTTGACTAGACTGCTGACTATAGCCGCCTTGATTGCCTTGAGGGCCCTGGCCATGAAAACCGCCACCGCCTGAATTGCTGCCCGGGCCATGAAAGCCACCACCACATGAGCCTCTACCAGGTCCATGATTACCGCCGAACATGTTAGAATTCTTGAAAGCCTTCATGATCATACAGTCTTTCCATAGATGGGTGACCGGCTTCTCCCGGGTGCCGTGTCCCAGACAGGGTTCATTTAGGAACTGCTCGAGGGTGGGACCTGACCCGCCTGACCAAGGAGGTGGCCTCCCCTTATGCTGTTGATTGTTTCCATGTGCGTTGGTGTTAGCCACAAACTCCAGACTACTATCAGCCTTACGTTTATTATTACCTCCTTGATTTGCCGGGTTATGCTGGTGACCTTTGCCTTTGTCATTCTTCTTTCCCTTTCCTATCTTCTCTTCGTTAGACGCGGGATCCTTGGTACTATCAGAGTTGGCGTATTTGACCAGAGCCGCCATCAGCTGGCCCATGCCATTGCAATCACGCTTGAGCCGCCCCAACTTCTGTTTCAGAGGTTCAAAACGGCAATTTTTCTCCAACATTAAGACCGCAGAGCCGGCATCCATCTTATCAGATGAATGTATTATTTTCTTCACCTGGCGCACCCAATGGGTCGTGGATTCATCTTCCTCTTGCTTGCAATTAGTCAAGTCCACAATCGACATGGGTTGCTTGCATGTATCTTTGAAGTTCTGAATAAACCGGGCTTTTAACTCTGCCTATGAGCCGATGGAATTGGGTGGCAACCCCTTCAACCAAGTGCGAGCTGTTCCATCCAACATCATGCTGAAGTACTTGGCCATCGCTGCGTCACTGACCTCTAGTAACTCCATGGCCATCTCGTAACTTTCAATCCATGCCCCGGGTTGTAAGTCAGCTGTGTAATCAGGCACCTTACGAGGCCTGTTAAAATCCTTTGGCAAGAGCTCATTACGCAGAGCCGGCACCAAGCAAGGGACACCTCTGGTCCTCGTGGTCACACCTGCTTCAAAAGAGGTCATTGGATAAACCGGAAAAACTTGGTGAGCCGCCTGCTCAGCTGCCTGTTGAACCCCCCGCTCAGCCTCTTGGCGGATCCTATCCTGGTCAACCAAGTTAGGAGCTCCATCACACGCCGGGTCATGCCTGCGCGGCTGGTTACGGCGCTGGGCGTTGCTTGACACGGCAGCTGAATCCATATGCCTCCTATAGCTTGGGCTCCGGCTTGGGCGAGGGGTTGAATGAATCCTGTCTCGACTATAAGAGTATGACTCCTGCTGCGCAAGAGCCGTCTGAAGAAGTTCTTGGACCCTTCGCGTTTCGATCGCCGTCGGAGAGTCGCCTTCCATCGGGAGAGCCGCCAAACGTGTTGATGCAGCGATCAGATTCTCCAAAGGGTTAGAAAAATGACCCGGTGGTGTATAATGAGGCGGAACAGTATTGACACGAGGGGGTTCCATAGCCCGCGGCTGAACCGGCGCCCCAGCCCCGGGTGTTACGATCCGGTTTGCCTCCGTCGGGTTACTGGGACCGGCCCTGGGTGTGTGGAAGAGATTCCTAGGATCGTAAGTCGGGGGCAGGCGTGATTGAGTCTTCTGGTGCCTTCTCCTCATGACCTCGTTTGATGCATTCAGATTCATCAAGAGCTAAAAAACCTCTGATTGAAGCTGTTGAGCCCGAGCGTCCAAAGCTGCCCGCTCTGTAGCCATCTATACGTCCTCCGCCTCCAAGTTTTCCTTGGCTTGAGCTACCTCCCCACGTAACCGTGCCACCTTCGCATCATGCTGAGCCTTATCCGCTGGTTCGACCACGGCGGTCAATAGGATCGTCATAATATCCATGAGATCCATCAGCACCTGAGCCGGTGGTTGCGTGGGGTCTCCCGACCCGGTCGCTTCCGACCCGGTGGTTATTGCTGCCGCAGCCGTAGAGTTTTGAGCGGGCTACGTACCGGTCATGAAGATCCCCGCTCTATTCGGCGGCTCAAAAGGGTCCGAAATACTGCTGCCATCGGAACAGCCCCCAAGCCCACCGTCTTGTAGATGATACATTGAATCCATCTCAGCTGTGGACGACTCGCCGTCAGAGTGGACGGCCGTCTCACTGCCATCCACAAATCATTCAGAAAACTCCCCTCCATGGATGCAACCCACGAAGGCACGCCTCACAGCGGGCTGAGTCCGGGCGGGTCTCACGCGCTGAGCCGTCTCGATGAGGTCGGTGCAGATGTCCGGCTCAGGGCCCGGCTCGCCGGTCCGGCCGATGAAGACGTGGATTCCGCCGAAGGGGGCCCAGTACCTGTACTCAATTGCGCCGGCGTCGGGCCCCCAGCCTGCGTCGTCAATGTAGAGCTTGCCGCGACGACTCTTGGTCATCCGTCCCACAACGTATCCCTTGAGCCATTCGAAGCTTCCCTTCAAGAACTCAAATCCACCATGCGCTGGCCCCACAGTTGGCGCCAACTGTCGTGGAATTGTCACGGCAGATGTCCTAGTGAAAGGACTTAGTCGTGGAGCCATCACAACTAGGAAGCTTAAAGGGGTTAAACGGGACAAAGGACACGAGAGGTTTATACTGGTTCAGCCCCTTGCGGTGAAGGTAAAGCCTAGTCCAGTTGATGTGGTATTGCTAGGTTTCGATGACCAAGGAGCGAAATACGCTAGCTTGGCTCTCGATCTGTTCTTTCTTGCCCTAAGCCGCCGCCAGGTCATCCCCTTATATACACGGGTTGACGCCTTGCGGCCTACAGAGTCCCGACCGACTCATACAACGTGTCCGGCTCGGTGACATATTTTACATGCCTTACTTTACAAGTCTTATTGATACATGGCGGTTTATACTTACGGGCCTTAAGCCGCCTCTAGGCTTCGGCCTACTAAAATCCTTATGATAAACCGTCACCTTGTATATTCTTCAGGCTTCCTTTAAGTAACCCGCCATTGTGATTGACCTGACCCCTCCTGGGCGGGTCATTCCTGATAGTCATATCCTCAATAGGGAGCCAAAGAATATTCTCAAGTATTAGTAGCTGAGTTGTCAATTCAACCACACCCGGAAACTTAATATCAGCAGCAAAGTATTTAGTAGCAAAGTAATATGATAGTAGTGGTAATGGTAGCAAAAGTAATATTTTGGGTTTTGTAGTGATTGTAACAGTAGCAACGGAAAAGTAAATAGGCAAAGAACAATATATGAAAAGCTCGTAGGCATTGGATCAGTGATGGATAATTATGTTGGATGCGATCGATCATGCAACAATTATAACATAGGGTGACACAGAACTAGCTCCAGTTCATCAATGTAATGTAGGCATGTATTCCGAATATAGTCATACGTGCTTATGGAAAAGAACTTGCATGATATCTTTTGTCCTACCCTCCTGTGGCAACGGGATCCTATTGGAAACTAAGGGATATTAAGGCCTCCTTTTAATAGAGTACCAGACCAAAGCATTAACACATAGTGAATACATGAACTCCTCAAACTATGTTCATCACCGGTAATGGTCCCGATTATTGTCACTTCGGGGTTAACGGATCATAACACATAATAGGTGACTATAGAATTGCAAGATGGGATGAAGAACTCACATATATTCATGAAAACATAATAGGTTCAGATATGAAATCATGGCACTCGGGCCCTAGTAACAAGCATTAAGCATAGCAAAGTCATAGCAACATCAATCTCAAAACATAGTGGATACTAGGGATCAAACCCTAACAAAACTAACTCGATTACATGATAAAGCTCATCCAACCCATCACCGTCTAGCAAGCCTACGTTGGAATTACTCACACACGGCGGTGAGCATCATGAAATTGGTGATGGAGGAAGGTTGATGATGACGATGGCGACAGATTCCCCTCTTCGGAGCCCCGAACGGACTCCAGATCAGCCCTCCTGAGAGAATTTAGGGCTTGGCGGCGGCTCCGTATCATAAAACGCAATGGTTCCTTCTCTCTGATTTTTTTCTCCCTGAACACGAATATATGAAGTTGGAGTTTAGGTCGGTGGAGCCTCATGGGGACCACGAGGCAGGGGGCACGCCAGGGGGGTAGGCGTGCCCCACCCTCGTGGACAAGGTGTGGCCCCCATGACATGGATTATTCTTCCAGTATTTTTATATGTTCCAAAAATAATCTCCATTGATTTTCAGGTCATCCCAAAAACTTTTATTTCTGCACAAAAATAACACCATGGCAACTCTGTTGAAAACAATGTCAGTCCAGGTTAGTTCCATGCAAATCATGCAAGTTAGAGTCCAAAACAAGGGCAAAAGTGTTTGGAAAAGTAGATACGACGGAGACGTATCACTTACCAGTGATGACCGTAGTTTGAGGAGTTCATGTATTCACTAAGTGTTAATGCTTTGGTCCGGTACTCTATTAAAAGGAGGCCTTAATATCCCTTAGTTTCCAATAGGACCTCGCTGCCACGGGAGGGTAGGACAAAAGATGTCATGCAAGTTCTTTTCCATAAGCACGTATGACTATATTCGGAATACATGCTAGTTGTGTGTCACCCTATGTTATAACTATTGCATGAGGAATCACATCCGGCATAATTATCCATCACTGATCCATTGCCTACGAGCTTTTCACATATTGATCTTCGCTTATTTACTTTCCCGTTGCTACTGTCACAATCACTATAAAACCAAAAACTATTATTTTTGCTACCGTTACCACTACTATCATACTACTTTGCTACTAAATACTTTGTTGAAGATATTAAGTCTTTCAGGTGCGGTTGAATTGACAACTCAGCTGCTAATACTTGAGAATATTCTTTGGCTCCCCTTGTGTCGAATCAATAAATTTGGGTTGAATACTCTACCCTCGAAAACTGTTGCGATCCCCTATACTTGTGGGTTATTGAGACTATTTTCTGGCGCCGTTGCCGGGGAGCATAACTCTATTGTTTGAGTCACTTGGGATTTATATCTGCTGGTCACTATGAAGAACTTGAAAGATAAAATAACCAAGATTTTTCCCTCAACTACGAGGGGAGGTAAGGAACTCCCATCTAGCTCTGCACTTGATTCACCTTCTGTTTTGAGTAAACTTGTGACACCTACACCTGCTATTCATTCTATTATGTCACATGTTGTTGATGATGCCACCTTTGCTTTGCATGATACTTATGATGAAACTACTTCTATGCTTGATAATACTTTGCCATCAGGTGAATTTCTTGATGAACAACTTGCTAGGGTTAGAGAGAATGAAATTATTGAAACTGATAATATTGATGAAAGTGATGATGAAGATTCTCCCCCTAGATATGAATTGCCTGTTATGCCTGACGGTTATGTTATGGATGAAGAAACTGCTAGAGACTTCTTAGCTTGCAATGATAGATCTAATCTTAAGAAATTAATAGCTAATCTTAAAGAAAAATCCTTGAATGCTAGAATGAAATACGACCCTGCTTTTGCTACTTCACCTATCTTTATTTCCGATAAGGATTATGATTTCTCTGTCGATCCTGATTTAATTACTTTGGTTGAATCTGATCCTTTTTATGGCTATGAATTTGAAACTGTTGTGGCACATCTTACTAAATTAAATGATATAGCCACCCTGTTCACTAATGACAATAAAACTCGCTATTACTTTATCCTTAAGTAGTTTCCGTTCTCATTAAAGGGTGATGCTAAAACATGGTTTAATTCTCTTGATCATGGTTGTGTGCGTAGTCCCCAGGATATGATTTATTATTTCTCTGCTAAATATTTCCCCGCTCATAAGAAACAAGCCACCTTAAGGGAAATATATAGTTTTGTGCAAATTGAAGAAGAGAGTCTCCCACAAACTTGGGGGAGGCTTATCCAATTACTTAATGCTTTGCCTGATCATACTCTCAAGAAAATTAAATACTTGATATCTTTTATAATGGACTAACCGATGCTTCCAGAGACTATCTGGATAGTTGTGCTGGTTGTGTTTTCATGGAAAGAACTGTTGATCAAGCTGAATTGCTATTGAATAATATGTTGACTAATGAAAATAATTGGACACTTCCTAAACCAACTCCTAAGCCAACTCCGAAGAAAAGGGGTATTCTATTTCTCAGTCCTGAAGATATGCAAGAGGCAAATAAATCTATGAAAGAAAAAGGTATTAAAGCTGAAGATGTTAAGAATTTACCACCTATTGAAGAAATACATGGTCTTGATAACCCGTCACAGGTAGTAAAGGTAAATTCTCTCTATAGATTTGATAAATGTGAAATCCCATCTACAAAGTTTGCTAGCCAATGCTTGGATGAGTTTGATGACTTTATGGTTAGGCAAGAAGACTTCAATGCTTATGTTGGTAGCCAATTGAAACGTAATGCTTATATGATTGAACACGTGAGTGATTATATGTCTAGAGTTAAAGGTGAACTTAAACTTATTAGTAAACATGCTTCTATGGTTACCACTCAAGTAGAATAGGTACTTAAAGCTCAGAATGATTTGCTTAATGAATTAAATAGTAAGAAAAATGATAATGTTGTTAGAGTCATGACTAGATGGGGTAAAATGAATCAGGAACCTTTGTATCCTGAGGGCCACCCTAAGAGAATTGAGCAAGATTCTCAGAGAACTAATGTTGATGCACCTAGTTCTTCTAATAATAATAAGAAGAAAAATGAAAGGACTCTGCATGCTTCTAGTGAACCTATTGTTGACACACCAGAGAATCCCAATGATATTTCTATTTCTGATGCTGAAACACAATATGGTAATGAACATGAACCTAGTGATAATATTAATGATGATGTTCATGTTGATGCTCAACCTAATAATAATAATGATGTAGAGATTGAACCTGCTGTTGATCTTGATAACCCACAATCAAAGAATCAACGTTATGATAAGAGATTCATCGTTGCTAGGAAGCACGGTAAAGAAAGAGAACCTTGGGTTCAGAAACACATGCCTTTTCATCCTAAACCATCCAAGAAAAAGGATGATGAGGATTTTTAGCACTTTGCTGAAATGATTAGACCTATCTTTTTGCGTGTGCGTTTGACTGATATGCTTAAAATGAATCCTTATGCTAAGTACATGAAAGATATTGTTACTAATAAAAGAAAGATACCGGAAGCTAAAATTTCCACCATGCTTGATAATTATACTTTTAAAGCTGGAATACCAAAGAAACTAGGAGATCCAGGAGTACCAACTATACCATGCTCCATTAAAAGAAACTATGTTAAAACTGCTTTATGTGATCTCGGAGCCGGTGTTAGTATTATGCCTCTGTCTTTATATCGTAGACTTGATTTGAATAAGTTGACACCTACTGAAATATCTTTGCAAATGGCTGATAAATCAACTGCTATACCTGTCGGTATTTGTGAGGATGTGCCTGTTGTGGTTGCAAACATTACGTTTTTAACGGACTTTGTTATTCTTGATATTCCCGAGGACGATAGTATGTCGATTATCCTTGGAAGACCCTTCTTGAATACTCCAGGGGCTGTTATTGATTGCAACAAAGTCAATGTCACTTTTCATGTTAATGGTAATGAGCATATGGTACACTTTCCGAGGAAACAACCTCAAGTCCACAGTAACAACTCTATTGGAAAAATTTCAACGATTATTATTGGAGGTTTTGAATTTCCTCTTCCTACTGTCAATAAGAAATATAACATTCTTATTGTTGGGGATGTGCATATCCCCATTGAGGTAACCTAGTGTTATTCAAAAATTCTCCGGTTTCATGTTATTCGAAATGAGTTTGTTAACAAGACTTGATCAACCTTGTTCGTGGATTCCTTTTGATGAGCATGAGATGGATGAAGTTTGAAAGAACAACCTTCTGTACCCTCTTTTCACTTTCTGTTATTTAGATTAAATAAAGTAAAAATAGTATTTTCTGTGTGTTTTCTGAATTATCCTTGCAATAAAAAATACCCCAAAAATAAAAGTTCTCCAAATGCCCTGAAAATGAAATATGATTTTTCTAGAATATTTAAGAATTATTAGAACTGAGAACATATCAAGGGGACCCACCATGTGCCCACGAGGGTGGAGGGCACACCCTACCCCCTGGGCGCCCCCCTGTCTCGTGGACCCCACGTGGGTCCCCTCCACTTATTCTTGCACCCACACACTTTGTCTTCTTCCAAAAAAAAATCATCCACCAGCTCAAACCCAAGTTCTAGCTCATCTTGCTGCCATTTTCGATCTCCTTGCTCAAAGCCGCATTCACAAAACTACTTTGGGGGATTGTTCTTTGGTATGTGACTCCTCCGATGGTCTAATTAGTTTTTGTTCTAGTGCTTTATTCATTGCAAATTTTTGCTGCTTAGGTGACCCTGTTCTTGAGCTTGCATGTCAAATTTATGTGGTCAAAAGTAGTTTTAATGCATGATATAGCCTCTAGGCACTTGCAGGAGTAGTTGCTATCAATTTTGTTGAGTTTGGCACTTTTATTTTGAGTCACTAAAAATTTCAAAAAAATTCAGAGGAAGAAATATGTTTAGTAAAATGTACCAAGTGGGTTCCTCAAGGAACCAAGTCCCAAGGCCCGCAATACGCGAGCTGGACAACGAACTACCAAGGGAGGCTCAAGTGCGGCCTTGTGAATGGCCGTCAGAGGATTTCATGGTCCAGGAAGGCATCAAGGAAGAATTTGACGCATATGTGCGTAACACTGATCTTGAGAGCTTCGTGTCAGATAAGTGCCGGCAATACCTCTATTTAACTGATTCATTTGTGAGAAGGTTTAAATTTACATCCTCGCGCAATTCTCACAATGTCCTATTTGATCTTTACGATAAATCTTATACCATGGACTTAGAAGATTTTAATACTGCTTGTAAACTCCCGCAGTGGGGTAGTGCTAGTGAACCTCGCAAATCTGAATTTAAAAATTTCTTGCTAGTATCACTATGGGGGAATCTAGAGACATAACACAAGCTACCATAGGGAGCATTCATTTTCTTGCCATACATTATTTTGCTCTGTTCGTGGGTAGATGCATTAACGGTAAGGATGAGGCATGTCACATGTGTGTTCCCGATCTTAGTGTTCTCAAGAGTGCTGTATTAGGAGATAAACAATACATCTTGGGGGCTATTGTTGCACGTAGGTTGCATCTTAATGGTTTAGGTGGGGATTTGTTTGGTGGAATTTATGCAACTCGTGTAGCTAACTTTCTTGATATACCCATACGCGGGGATGATATTGAGTTGCCTCCTACTTATCTGGATTACAATGCTATGGCTCATCATTAGTTTGTTGAGAGGAACGATCAGTTCCTCCAATACCGACTAATCTTTGACAGACGGTGCACCATCCATGTTGCTCTCCCTGCTCCTGCTTTCTTTGATTTTCAGACAAAGGGGAGATATGTTATAACTAGGGAGGAGGCGAACGAGTACGAGAGGAGGACAGAGGCAGCTCGCCTCCAAGCTGCAGCTCATGAGGCAATTGCCGCTGCATCTCAGTACGACCCCAGCTACAACTTTGATCCGTGGGCATAGACCAACTTAGGCCAAAAGCCTAAGCTTGGGGAGTACGCATTTCTCACCGACATTACATTCATGTTCACACACTCATGCCAGTTGTCGGTGCTCATACTTTTTCATTGAATCATCCATGCTAGTTTATTTTCTGTTTTAAGCTTTCTTCTTGTGTGTTTGAAAAACCCTAAGAAAAACAAAAAAATAGTTGTAGATTTTAGCTAGTTTACTTTCCATGCTTGTAGTAGTAATAATTAAAAAGAAAACCCAAAAAGATTTCTTCTTCTTCTTTTGCTTGTTGGGAGCTTTCCTGTGTAAATAGTTTTGTTTCTTTTCTTTTCTGTGGGGGTCGAGAGGAGAAGACCTTAATGAAAATGTTGAGTGGCTCTCATATGCATTATTGTTGATCTAAAAAAGAGCCCATGTTACCTTGTCTTCTCCCTTGTATTGAATGCTTACAGATTCCAGCTTAGTCCAATGCACGTGCACTATTATTATTATCCACTCTATTCGGTTGTGCAAGTGAAAGGCAATAATGACGATATATGATGGAGTGATTGATATGAGAGAAGCTGGTATGAACTCGACCTCTCTTGTTTTTGTAAATATGATTAGTCCATCGTTCCTGATTCAGCCTTTTGTGAATGAAACATGTTTGCAATCACAATTAGAGATTATAGTTGCTTATGCCATGCTTAATTTGCTAGGAGTTTATAAGGGTTTACCTTGCGTGCCAACATGCTATTAAAATGGTGGTGATGTGGTATGACAGGGTGGTATCCTCCTTTGAACGATTCGAGTGGCTTGACTTGGCACATGTTCACGCATGTAGTTGAGACAAAATCAACATAGCCTCCACGATATTTATGTTCATGGTGATTTATATCCTACGCATGCTTGCATTCAGTGTTGATTAATTTTAATGCAAGTTCATGACTGTTGTCGCTCTCTAGCTGGTCGCTTCCCAGTCTCTTTCTAGCCTTCACCTGTACTAAGCGGGAATACTGCTTACGCATCCAATTCCATAAACCCCAAAAGTTGTTCCATATGATTCCACCATACCTTCCTATATGCAGTATCAACCTGCCATTCCAAGTAAATTTGTACGTGCCAAACTCTAAACCTTCAAATAAAAATCCTGTTTTGTATGCTCGAATAGCTCATGTATCAACTAGGGCTGTCTGTATATTCCATGCTAGGCGGGTTATTCTCAAGAGGAGTGGACTCCGCTCCTCACTCACAAGAAAATGGCTGGTCACCGGGATGCCTAGTCCCGTGCTCAAATCAAATCAAAATAATTGCAAACAAAACTCCCCCAAGATTGTTGTTAGTTGGAGGCACCCGTTGTTTCGGGCAAGCCATGGATTGATGCTTGTTGGTGGTGGGGATTATAAACTTTACCATTATTCTTGGGAACCGCCTATAATGTGTGTAGCATGGAAGATATCGAGATCTCTCAGTTGTTATGTTGACAATGAAAGTATACTGCTCAAATTATTATTCATCTCTATTTAAAAACCGAGCTCTGGCACCTCTACAAATCCCTACTTCCCTCTGCGAAGGGCCCATCTATTTACTTTTATGTCGAGTCATCATCCTCTTATTAAAAAGCACCAGCTGGAGAGCACCGCTGTCATTTGCATGTATTATTATTAGTTTACATTGAGTATGACTGTGACTAGATATCTTTGACCATGAATTACATTTTGCAGTCAACCCTTGATCTTCAGGGGTGCTCTGCATTTATGTTTTGCGGTCTCAGAAAGGGCTAGCGAGATACCATTTTGTTATATCATATTATGATTGTTTTGAGAAAGTGTTATCATCCGAGATTTATTATTATTTCTTGCTAGTTGATTATGCCATTGATATGAGTAAACATGAGACCTAAATGTTATTGTAATATGGTTAGTTCATAATCTTTGCTGAAAACTTGAATGTTGCCTTTACATATTTACGACAACAAGAGCAAATAGAGTTTGTAAAAGTTTTTCTTTATCACTTTGAGTTTTTCAACTGAATTGCTTGAGGACAAGCAAACATTTAAGCTTGGGGGAGTTGATACGTCTCCATCGTATCTACTTTTCCAAACACTTTTGCCCTTGTTTTGGACTCTAACTTGCATGATTTGAATGGAACTAACCCGGACTGACGCTGTTTTCAGTAGAATTGCCATGTCGTTAATTTTGTGCAGAAATAAAAGTGCTCGGAATGACCTGAAAATCAATGGAGAATATTTCTGGAATATATAAAAATACTGGCGAAAGAATCAAGGCCATGGGGCCCACACCCTGTCCACGAGGGTGGGGGCGCGCCTACCCCCCTAGGCGCGTCCCCCTGCCTCGTGGGCCCCCTGGTGCTCCTCCGACCTCAACTCCAACTCTATATATTCGTGTTCGGGGAGAAAAAATAAGAGAGAAGGATTCATCGCGTTTTACGATACGGAGCCGCCGCCAAGCCCTAATCTCTCTCGGGAGGGCTGATCTGGAGTCCGCTCGGGGCTCCGGAGAGGGGAATCCGTCGCCATCGTCATCATCAACCTTCCTCCATCACCAATTTCATGATGCTCACCACCGTGCGTGAGTAATTCCATCGTAGGCTTGCTGGACGGTCATGGGTTGGATGAGATTTATCATGTAACCGAGTTAGTTTTGTTAGGGTTTGATCCCTAGTATCCATTATCTTCTGAGATTGATGTTGCTATGACTTTGCTATGCTTAATGTTTGTCACTTGGGCCCGAGTGCCATGATTCCAGATCTGAACCTATTATGTGTTCATGAATATATGTGAGTTCTTGATCCTATCTTGCAAGTCTATAGTCACCTATTATGTGTTATGATCCATTAACCCCGAAGTGACAATAATCGGGATACTTACCGATGATGACCGTAGTTTGAGGAGTTCATGTATTCACTAAGTGTTAATGCTTTGGTCCGGTACTCTATTAAAAGTAGGCCTTAATATCCCTTAGTTTCCAATAAGACCCCGCTGCCACGGGAGGGTAGGACAAAAGATGTCATGCAAGTTCTTTTTCCATAAGCACGTATGACTATATTCGGAATACATGCCTACATTACATTGATGAACTGGAGCTAGTTCTGTGTCACCATATGTTATAACTATTGCACGAGGAATCGCATCCGACATAATTATCCATCACTGATCCACTGCGTACGAGCTTTTCACATATTGATCTTCGCTTAGTTACTTTCCCGTTGCTACTGTTACAATCACTATAAAACCAAAACTATTATTTTTGCTACCGTTACCGCTACTATCATACTACTTTGCTACTAAATACTTTGTTGCAGATATTAAGTCTTTCAGGTGCGGTTGAATTGACAACTCAGTTGCTAATACTTGAGAATATTCTTTGGCTCCCCTTGTGTCAAATCAATAAATTTGGGTTGAATACTCTACCCTCGAAAACTGTTGTGATCCCCTATACTTGTGGGTTATCAGTGGTATCTCCGTCCTGCGCGGGTAAGTAATGAACAAAGGAAGAATCGCTGCGGTGCCATCTGGACGCATCTGTTCGAGAGTGTCGTAGTGGCGTGCACGCATGGCGTACAACTCAACAGTCAAAGCTCGAACAGTGCGATCCAGAACCTCAATGTATCGAACCATATACTGAGGTTCGGAATGACAACCCACGTAGGGGGTACACACAGCAGTGTAGCGCCTAGTATCATCCCCAGCTGGTCGGTACGGGAAGTATCTGAACCCAGTCTCCTCCAAGCATGGATTCTCTCTGCGGAGGCTGGTGATAGAAACACAGGCAACCTCCTGTACTGCCATCTCGACAGTCACTCCAATACCCTCAAAGTTGTGCAACTCGTGGGTGGAGTTGTTCTGCCGATCATAGACATCAACCTTAGCGTGTTACATCTCCAGGTTGAACTCACGGTAGATCTTGTACACAGTGTACTAAGGATACCAGCGATATCCCAACAGGGTCAAGAGGTCGACCAGAATGGCCGGGAACGTAGGCGCGCCGACCGCCATGGTCTGGCGGACGATCTGCGTTGCGGGACACATCTGAAACAAGGAAGTTCAAGGATGTCAAATGATGATGTGAGTATTATACAAAATACAATTCAAATGAATAGTTGTAGATAATCCAGCTCTCCGGGTAAATGTGATTACGAGATCCTAATGTTGGAGTTAGTAAATTCATTTAACCCGAGTTGAAGAGATATCAGAGTCCCAGAGTATAGACGGGGAATAAAAGATCATAATACCACCCAATGGCGATGTGGGCCCGTAAGCCACACAACCATGTTAGTAAAACAATTTTCAAAGACTAGACTCAACTTTGGCAAAGAAGTTGGAAGCGGGGTTGCTACAGGCAGTCGGCTCTGATACCAACTTGTGACGCCCCCGATTCAGTCGTACACTAATCATACACACAAACGTGTACGATCAAGATCAGGGACTCACGGGAAGATGTCACAACACAACTCTAAACACAAATGAAAGTCATACAAGCTTCATATTACAAGCCAGGGGCCTCGAGAGCTCGAATAATTAGCTCGATACATAAGCGAGTCAGCGGAAGCAACAATATCTAAGTACAGACATAAGTTAAACAAGTATTTCCTTAAGAAGACTAGCACAAACATCAACGATCGAAGAGGCAAGGCCTCCTGCCTGGGACCTCCTAACTACTCCTGGTTGTCGGCGGGCTTCACGTAGTAGTAGCACCCTCGGGGTAGAAGTAGTCGTCGGGGGTGGCATCTGGCTCTTGGGATCCACCATCCGGTTGCAAAAACCGGAAAGAAGAAAGAAGGGGGAAAAGGGGTAGCAAAGCAACCGTGAGTACTCATCCAAAGTACTTGCAAGCATCAGATCTATACTAAGTATGCATTGGTATCAAATGGAAGGGTTGTATCTATGGACTAAACTGTAGAATGCCAGTATAAAGGGGAAGGCCTAGCCTATCGAAGACTAGCATCTTCAAGCAGCTCCAAGCATCTTGCAGCATGTAGAAGAGTAATGAATAGCAGTTTATAATTAACAAGCATGTTGTAGCATTAATGCCCAGAGATCCTTCCTCGACTCCCTGCGAGAAACCAATCACGGGGCCACATATCTCAAGTATCCATTTCTAGTTGTAATAGATCAGGAAACAAGTCTGAACGCCCGTTACCATGGACACGACTATTGATAGATAATCTTCCCTGCAGGGGTGCACCATGTTTTCCAACACGCTTGATTAGTTTGGCTGGACACACTTTTCTAGGTCAATGCCCGACCTCGGAAGATCAACACGTTGTAGTCCTACCTAGGCTTAGCAGAGAGGCCCCTGCTGGTCTACATCCTAAGCACTCCGGGGTTTGGGCCCGTTGCACTCCGGGTCGTTGCGCGCAGGGCAGGTCCAGGTCCACCACTACAGGATGGTGCCGTCCCAGCCATGCCACAATGCTGAAATGGACATCTGACAAAGCTTCGGCTGATACTGCAACGTCGAGGCCCATAACTATTCTCGCGTGGTGGTTAATGGGTAAAGTCCAAAGGCCAACTCAGAACAAATACCCAAACTTGTTAGTGCATTATTAAAAGAAGTGGCGGCTGTTGGGACAAGTCAGGAGCTACCACCCATCCTGGGTGATACCGCTAAATAGCCAACTGCCACCGTAACAACTCTTGGGTGATCCCCGGGCCCGCCCGTCTTTCACAAAGGCCTCAAGTAAAGTCAAGGTAACCGTGTGTCCAAACATCAAGGGGGGAAACCCCGAGGAATCACACTCGATGGATTCCACTTGATGTAATCATTAAGGTGAACGTAGGAGGAACCACCCTCGAGGTTCACACTTGAGGTGTTGCACGACAGAGCCGTATCGGGAGTGGTTAAGGAGGAATCACCCTCGATGACCACGACTAAATAGATACTACAGAGTTATCATCAAGAGTGCGCTACGAGGTATCACCCTCGGCACTCGATAGTAACTATGCAGAGTCGTACAACTAAAGGGGTTGATATGTGATGTGAGGTGTCGGACTCTGGTCGTCGATGATGAAGCAGGGGCAACAAGGACATTAACCAACCTATACTAAGCAGTTTAGGGTAGGCAGGTAGGTAACAACAGCAGGTACAAAAGCAGGCTATGCATCAGAGTAGGAGCAATCATTTACAATGGAAAAATCTAATGCAAGCATGAGAGAATGGAATGGGCAATATCGGGATGATCAAAGGGGGGGCGCTTGCCTGGATGCTCCGCTAAAAGAGAAGAAGGGTCGTCGTCGACGTAGTCGGTCACAGTGGCATCAGCAGAGCTCTTGGGGTCTACCAGAGAGAAGTGGGGGAAGAAACAGTAAATATAATGCAAACAGATGCAACACAGTGGCATGACGGGGTAACACGCAGGGCTGGGGGTGTTATAACGGAATGCTACATGATACCGACGAAGGGGTATAACATCCGAGAAAGTTTTCCCGGGGTTAGGCATTTTCGGACAAACGAACCAGAGGGCAAAGGTTTGATGTTCGCTATGCTAGGGGCACGTGACATATGAACGAAGAGCGTATTCCGATTTGTCTCGCCGTTCTGAGCAACTTTCATGTATAAATCTTTTTCATATGAGTTACGGATTATTTTCTACGATTTTTTGAAGTTTTAACAATATTATGAAATTAGTGTAATTCGAAATTAAATAACAAATTGCTACGTGCACCCAGCATAGTGTATACAAAGTGTACACAGTGACTGACAGGTGGGCCAAGGGGTCCCAGTTGACCAGTCCATGTTTGACTGGTCAACATGGGTGGGCCCCCTTGTCATTGACCGCTTAGACTAATTAATCCGGTTTTCAACTAATCATGTGATTAGGCTAATTAATCCTAATTAATTACCTAATTATATATATATATATATATTAATTTTTTACAAGGCTAGGGCGCTTGGGCCCACTGGCAGTGGCACCAGGCCAGCGGAGCGGGACACGTTAATGGGGCTGGGGTGGACGCCTGCCCGAACACACGGGCGCATAGGCGCGTGGGCGCGACGGGGCGCCAGCCAAGGGGAAGCGGGGCCATGGCTGGGACCTGCGGCGGCCGGAGGCGGGCTAGGGCGAGGCAGACTGGAGCGGGCGGCGAGGGGCAGCAGCGGCTCGCAGGGCGGCGCCGGGCACCGGCCGGCACAGTAGCCGGCCGTAGCAGCAGCAGCTGCTCGGCATCGGGAGGCTGCACGGACGGCGAGCGGTCAGGGTGGGAGCGAGAGAGCCAGGCGGGGCTTGGCGCGCACGCGGAACTGCGGGGCGGTGTGCGCTAGGCAGCGGCAGGAGCTGGAGGCGCAGGGCGGTCGCGACGAGCATCGTGCGGAAGGGGGCGATGCGGCCAGCGGAGAGCAGCAGCATGGGTGGGAGGCAACCGCAATAGGGCAGGGGAGCGGGGCTACATGGCGAGGCCGGTCGGGGCTAGTCGCAGCGGTGGGCAGTGGCCATGGCAGCGGAGCAGCAGCAGCACACAACAGGAGAGCGGTGGTAGGGGATGGACAGGGCATGCGGGAGCGTGGCCCCGCGTGGCGGGGGTGGCCAAGAACGGCCAGAGAGTAGGCGGGGTGACGAGCGCGGCCAGAGCCAGGGCGAACATGGGCTCCGGTGGCTCCGGGCATGGGGTGATAACGACCTACGACGGTGTTTCGAGGTGGGGAGTAGGAGAGAGAAAGAGCGGCGCTCATCGAGTAGGCACAAGAACGCCCGTCTAGTGGCTTAGGAGTAGCAGAGGGTGGCCGGAGGCGAAGGAGAGCACCGACGAACGTAGTGGAAAAGACGGCAGTGATCTCGTGGCACAGGGGGGTTCGAGCTCGAGCAGGTCGTCGTAGTGGTGTAGCCCTCGATCTGATCCTCGCAGCTGAAGCGGGGGTGGCTAGCGCGTCTTCTAGTGAGGCTTAACCGTGGGTACGGTGGTGGCCATGCGAACAGAGGAGGTCATGGCGATGACGGCTGCAGTAGGGGGCGTGGAGAAAGGAGCGGAGTGAGGGAGAGCAGCGAGCGAGAATGGAGGGGGAGAGGGACAGGGGAAACAAGGGTTCGGGTGGCCGGGTAGATAAAGGAAGGGGGCACGGTGGATGAGCGCCACAACATCGCCCTGTGCCGTGGCGGCCATCGCCAGCGTCCACCGTTAACCGTGAACAGGGGTGGAAGGATAGGAAGCGCGGGTGGGCCAGCCTGGCCTGGCTACTGAGGCCAGCTGGGCTATTTGGCCCGAGGGGAGGGGTTTTCTTTATTTTTTTGTTTGTTTAACCTTTTTATTTATTTCCTGTACTATTTTAATTTAGTGCCTTTTATTCTTTTAGTTCTATAATTTTAATTCCATTTTCTAAATTAGTATTATGACTCAATCTACTGCCACAAGTTTCACTCACCAATAAAATAGTTTAACATTTTAGAAATTATAAAGGCATTTATATAATTATTTAAGCCACTCTTTTAATCACTTTGGAGCGCTTAAACATTTTTTAAAATTTTGGTTTCTTCACTAAAAATATTTATCAATTATTCTCCATTGCTTACACATTTTAGTTTGGACATTTGAAAACTTTTATTTTTGACTTTATCTTTTAAATTTGAATTTGAACCATTTTCAAATCAACGAGAGTTTAACAAAAGTAATCGTGGTGATGTGGAATATTAGCAGAGGATTAATGTAGCTTAATTACCTGGGCTTTACAATCCACCTCCTCCATGTCCAGCTCCGGTGCTCTGCCCACGGTCACATGCTTCGCCCATGCTCCGACACTCCGCCATGGTCTGGAGCAAAATCACCTACTACGCCATGCTGATGCCGGAGCGCCGCTATGAGATCCAACAGGAGATCCGGGCGAGGCAAGCTGTGCGCGCCACCCGCATCGCTATCGGGCTGCCTTTGGACTCGCTGGAGCCGGAGAAGGAGGAGGAGCAGTCGAGGGAAGAGGTGGAGGATGAGATGGCTCCGATGGAGGTGGAGAAGCCAGAGGAGCCGGACCAGGAGATGTCGGCCTTCAACTTGGAGCAAGCGGAGGCGAAGTAGGTCGTCGTCTAGTCCAACGAGATGGCGGAGCAGCAGGCCATCCTGGAGTCCATCCAGGATGAGGCCTATGTAGAGGCCAACAGGGGTTCCTCCGGCGGGAGCAGGCGGAGTCCGACATGCTCTTCATCGAGCTCGATGCGGAGATAGAGGCGGAGGAGGCCGGAGCAGAGCAGCCGGAGCTGCAGCTGCCGTCCATGCTGCCAGAGCCAGGCACGGAAATCGTCGTGATCTCTGACGAGGAGTTAGCTAGGATCGACGTAGTACATAGGTTCTATTTCTTTTGCATGTCTTTGTATAGATATAAGAATCTAGTATGAGATGTCCGGATGCAAGAAGTGAAATTTGAGGCATGCCCGGTCAACGCCCGCGGGCGCGTCCGCGGGCGTTTGAGGGGCCATATTTGTCATATGTGGCTGTAGATGCTCTGAGTGTGTCGATAAGGTAGCTCACCTTCTTCGCCCCTCTTGGGCGACTTGGGTGGCTCCAAACCCTATATTGCTAATGGCCTCTCCCCTCCTCCCCTCTGACCTCACCGCCACTGGTTAGCCCGCGTGGCGCCGCGACATTATCGAACACCCGATTGTTCCTCCTTAACTATATGAACCTTAAGGTGATGATGATGACCAGAGAACGAAGCTCTTGGAGCCATTTATGAATTGAACAAGTCGCCATAGGGGTGAAGTGGTGTAGGCCCGCACGCAGCAAGATATATGGTACCAGACAGACCTCGCAAGCATAAAGACAACACACAAGGAGATCTTAGTGGGAGATGTCCTCTGGTGCCCCCCCGCTCCCATCTCGCTCCGGCGCGGGTGGCCTAGGAGAAACCCTAGCCGCCGCCGGTTCCTCCCACCCTCATCCTTCTTTCTCCTCTCACTGCCGCCGGAGGGCGTCAACGGGCAAAGCCCATGTGGCGCTGGCGGCGGCGGGGGGGGGGGGGGGGGGGTTGTTCCTCTTCCCGGTGGGACGTGGCGGCGCGGTTTGGCGGTGGGGACTCGTGTGTGTCCAGTGGCGTGCGCTGGCGGGAGGTGGCACTGTGTGGTGATGCGGGCGGCGCGGTGGCTTGGGTGGCTGGTTGCCTGGGGATTAGTCGCTATTTTGTTGAGCGGAGCTCCAACACCAAATCTGGCTCCCTTGGGGTCGCGGCTTCCTCGGCCAGCGGTCCGTGGCTGCATACGGGAGATGGCGGGTCGACGCGGAGGTGCTGGGCAGCGCAGCGCTCTGGAGGCGTGGTTGCCCGTGCCTGCTGCCTTGGTCGGTCTGGGGGTTCCTCTGCTTCCAGATCTGGCTGCTCTAAGGTGGCGGCTCGCTCGGCCGTCGGTCAACGGGGATGCGGCTGGGGGGTTGGTAGTGGTGCTGCCTGGCGGGGTCTGCTCTGGTGGAGGTTGGTTGTGGTGGTTAACGGCGTGGGATTGGATGCAGTGGGTAGAAGGGTCTACCCTGACTCCGGTTGTACATGGGCTCGAGGTGAGCGACCGCGGCTTCGGATGCCTCCTTCTGGCCTAGCGGGGACGCTTGCGATGGTCTGATTGGAGGGTTGGGAGGTCTGCACTGTCAGACTCAGCGGCCGGCTGAGAAGACTAAGATGGTGCTCCAGGCGAAAGCCTACTGTCGACCTGGTCGATAACAATGATGGCGCCGCCTTCGGGCACCGTTTCCCTTCATGAAGGCGTCATTGGGGAGCTTCCATGCTTGCTCTTTCATGTGCATCAGGAGAAAGCCTAAGATCCTTCTCTGGATCGGACGATGATGGCATCTTCGATGGCGTTTCCCCTCTTGAGGGTGTTGTTTTGGAGCCATGGATCCGCGGTCGGTTGTCTGATGTCTGGGTAGTAGAGGTTGTTGGGTGGTTGGTATGCTCGGTGGTGTGGTGGAAGTGATCTGTGGCGGCGACTGGTGTCTTGGTCATTCTGGTGCTGTTGGTTGACCTCTCTTGGAGGCTCGTGGCGACGGTGAGTTCTCGGTGTTCGGTGCCCTTCAACGGCGCGTGAGGTTTTGTTGCTTTGCATAGTGCTCTGGCTCCCTCTATTTGTGATGGTGGCCATGGTGTGGCCTAGAGGAGGTGTAGAGGCTGTCTCGGCGGAGCATTGCCCTTAGGCACGGTTAGTGGGTCTCTCTGTCGCGACGTGGCTAGGCAATGTGATGCCCTTCGATAGTGTCTGTGACTTCCTAGCTCTTCAAGGTGTGAGTGATCGCAGGGCAGCGAGTGACTTCCTCTCTACATCTTCTCGGCAATGAATCTCCTTTCGACTGATCCAACAAAGCAAGCTCCTGCTCTTCTCGGTTAGCCTAGTGGTGATGGGTGCTAAATTCTTGGTGTTGGCTGCTTGCCGTAGCTTGTTTCCTGGTTCTTCTTGTTGGTGCAGCCCGAGGCTGCACCCTCTCTTTCTTGGACCTCTGCTCTCGCACGAACAAGGACAGGAGGTGGGAGACGACGATTGGAGTAGAGACACGGGAAGTTTTGCCGGCCGGCGCACGGAGCGCCACAGCGGGCGCTCGAACACCCAAATCCTTTTCTCTTTCTTAACTCACAGCCGTACACCAACGAGCAGTGCACATGGGTTCTTATACGGGGCAAAGACACATGCGCACGCACGCATGTTGCCCACGCACAAGCACCACTCAGCTCACGATCCGCACACTCCGCGCGCCCTCATGAAGCGCTCTAACACGAAGGACGGCGGCAGCTGACTGACTCGCTAACAGCTAACTGAACTCATGCACACAAGCATGCCTATGCGCCCGGATGCGCACACATCATGGGCATGGCTTGCTACTAACATTCACGCCCCAAGCCATGACCTTGCACATGTCAGGCTCGTCGTCGACGTCGCGCCATGGCTGCTCCTACGGCCTCCTCGACGCTTGACGCTGCCTCCATGTTCTTCCACGACGATCGCACGCCGAGCTTCTTCTCCACCGGCCACGTCGAGCTCCTCGGCGACGCACGCCAAGCTCCCCCATGACGCCACGCCCTGCACGCCCGGCTCGCGCACACGATCACGCAGACGTGATCGACGCGCCGCACTGCGCTCTGCTGGACGTGTTCTCCTCCGGTGATCCGCACGCCCTCAGCTCACGCACATGCCGTGTCCTGACGCAAGCAACGTGGCCGCTCGAGCTGCCTTACCCGCCGCACGAACGACTTCTCCTCCACGCCGTCGAGTAGCCTCCAACGATAAACGTCGGAAGGATGTAGACGAACTCGAGCACGGACTCGAGCACAACAACGACATACGCCTTCTCCCAACGTCAACCGCACGCTTGTACGCGCGCCCACGATCCCGACGCGCCCGACGCGTCCAGTGCGCATCCATAACACGCACCGGTCGCGCCTGGCTCACCGCCGCGGCTTATTGCCCTGCACCGCTGCGGCCTCAACCGCAGCGCAACACCTCCATGCCGCCATGCCGCTGTGTGTCGTTGAAGTCGCCACCACGCAGGTCCTCCGCGGCCTCCTCACCGTGCCGCCGCAGCCACCGCGGCCTCCTCGCCGCGCCGCACACCTCTATAGACCGACACAGGGCCCGAAGCATCGCGCAGCCGCCGGGGAACTCCGCCACCGCCGGCACGCCTCCGGCAATGAGAACGACGCCCAAGGCAACCAAGCTCTGATACCAAATGTTGGTGCAGCCCGAGACTGTACCCTCTCTCTCTTGGACCTCTGCTCTCGCATGAACAAGGACAGGAGGTGGGAGACGACGACTGGAGTAGAGACACGGGAAGTTTTGCCGGCCGGCGCACGGAGCGCCGCCACAGGCGCTCGAACACCCGAATCCTTTTCTCTTTCTTAACTCATCGCCAAACACCAACGAGCAGTACACAGGGGTTCTTATAAGGGGCAAAGACACATGCGCACGCACGCACGTTGCCCACCTTGCCGACGCACACACACCACTCAGCTCACGATCCGCACACTTCTCTGTTGTCCCTTATTTCTTCTTGTTTGTGCTGGGTGCTACATTTGTGTAGCCTTGTGTTTGTATCTCAGTCATAATTGTAATAATGAAAATGGTTTAGACCGGCGTAAGCCCGCCGTAGCTTTGTCACAAAAAAGAAATGTCCTCTGGCGCCTGACAACACAAGGCGCACGCCGGCGGATTTTGAGGCGGGTCTATCTAGGGCTTTGTTTGTATGGTGTGCGCGGCTAGCTCTCAACACCCCTGGATTTTGATTTTATTTTTCTTTGGCGGGGAGAACACCCATGGATGGAATGTTGGTGTTCGAGTAAACTGAAGATCGCTCGAGGTTTCATGTAGTACATGAGCCCTGGTGATGCACTTAGCTTGTCTGCATGCAGCTGCCGCGCCCGTGATTTTAATTCATTCATGGCCGGTCAGGCTTGATTTGTACTAACACTGCAATGCATGCCCCAACCTGATTTTCTGGCCGATGCAATTGAATGTGGCTCTAGTAGTAGTAGCCAGGACTGTACGTCTGTACTCTGTACGTACGTACGTGAGCTAGCTCCATGATTCAGGCCATGGCGAAGGCGAACCAAACGCAACCAGAACCAGAGCGATGCATTCATGGCGGCGTCTGCTGATGCTGATCGGCTTAGAAAATGGAGGCAGGATGTCTTAATGACGGGCGAGATCCTTGCTTATGGACAACGCTAGCTTTCATGGTCCCAAACACACAGGCTATATGTACGTTTTCGGACACTTTACATGTTTGTAAGCCGATCGATCGAGGTCGCCACTGATCCTTGCCGAAAAGAAAAACCGAGGTTAGAACGCACCGACTGGCAGTACTAGGATCGATGGTGGATGTAAGTGTCGAAGAGATATTTATCCATCAGAGATATTTATCCATCGTACATGAGAGAACTGCCGGCGGAGGTGACCAAGGCGGTGGCCCCCCTCCTCCCTCCGACGCGCTCTGGGCGGAGGTGACCAAGGCGGTGCCCATCTCCACGGCCAAGCGCTTCAAGGCGGTGGTGTCGACCCCGGTGGTGCAGGAGCGGGCAAATTCGCGGTCAAAGGGCGTCAAGGGCAACCTCCCTGCTCTCCAGCACGCTCAACTCTTGGTGGCCCAAAAAAACATGGAGACCCAAGGTAATCCCCTACCCCGCTTTACGATTTTTGATGATTATTCGAATGAGCGCCTATAGGGTATTTTAGCGGATAGTGGGGTTGACCTGTCTGATGAGGGGGAGGCTCGAGAGCTTTTATCTCTCATCCGCTCTAAGGAGATCGCGCAGGCCGCGCTCGCCCAGGCAGCGGCGGCCCGCGTTGCACCAGTCCCAGAAGAAGCAGGGGCTTCTCTGGTGCCAGTTGCGCGGCCCGATCGGGTGGACTCAGCAGCAGGGGCTGCGCCGTCCCCCTCAGCCCGTGGTCCTGTCAAGACACGGCGTGTGGCCAAAGCGGTTACCGCTCGCGGTATCCGCCTCCGCAATCGCATAATTTAATGTGTTTCATCTTCTGGAACATCCGAGGCTTCGGCCACGTTGGGAGGCGGACCCAGCTAAAAGAGTTTATTCGCGTCGAGGATATCGATGTAGTTGGCTTGCAGGAAACCATCAAGGCTGAATTCTCTCGCCGAGACCTGCTAGCCATCGACCCGCTCGAGCGCTTCGCGTGGCAATGGGTACCTGCGGTGGGCCACTCGGGGTGTCTGCTCCTTGGCATCAGCCATGTTTGCTGCGAAGTGGTGGCGTGGGATGCCGGCCGTTTCTTCGTGTCGGCACACGTCCGCCATCGCGCGACACTCCGCGAATGGGAGGTTATCGTGGTTTATGGCCCGGCCGATCACTCGCACTCGCATGAGTTCTTGGGGGAACTGCAGGAGAAGGTAGCGGCCTTGGGTGTGCGTAACTTACCACTGATAGTCGGTGGGGATTTTAACTTAATCCATTCGGGAGCGGATAAGAACAACGGGATTATTAACTGGACAAGGGTGTCCATGTTCAATAACGCGATAGCATCAATGGCCCTTAGGGAAGTGGCCTGCGCGCATGTTACACTTGGACAAACAAGCAGCTTACACCGGTTCGGTCAGTGCTCGACCGAGTTTTTATGTCCGCGGAGTGGGAAATGCTTTTTCCCATGTGCTCCCTACACGCAGAAACGAGGATCGGGTCGGACCACGTCCCTTTAATCCTCTCCTCGGGGGAGGATCGGTTAAAACGAGGCCCACGGTTTTTCTTTGAAACTGCGTGGTTTGAGCACCCGGAATATGAGCAACTCTTCCTCTCCAAATGGGAGACTTGTGTTGCCCGGATCGGGCACACGCGAGGGCCCATGGATTTCTGGATTGCCGCAGGGGCGGGGATGCGGGCGGGTCTCAAAGGCTGGGGGGGGGGGGGCAACCAGGGTCGTGAGGATAAGCTGCTCCGAGCGCGCTTGGTCGCGGACCTCGCCCGTATGGATGCTACTGCGGACTCACAGGTCTTCTCGGAGCAAGACTGGGCTCAGCGATACGCTATAGAGGCCCAAGTTGAGTCCCTCCTACGTGCTGAGGAGGAGTACTGGCGTAGGCGGGGTGGAATCAAGTGGACGCTCAAGGGGGATGCGAATACAAAATATTTCCATGCCTATGCTAACGGCCGACGACGTAAGTGCTCCATCCTGAGACTGCAATCTGAGTAGGGGCTCCTTTTGCGCCAACAGGATATTGTACGTCACATTTATGACTTCTACATCCAGTTGATGGGCTCTAGGGAGGAGTCCAGGGCTCGGCTGCGGTCGGATGTTTGGGATCCTGCTCTGTGGGTCTCGGACGAGGATAATGAAGGCTTGGGCCTCGCCTTCCTTCCCCAGGAGATCGACCAGGCGGCCCTTGGGATGAAATCTGACACAGCCCCGGGTCCGGATGGGTGGCCGGTGGCGATGTTCAAAAGGTTTTGGCAAGTACTCAAAGGCCCTATTTTCGAAGTATGTAACGGGTTCATGCGTGGCACAGTAGACATCTCTCGCCTTAACTTTGGGGTTCTTTCGCTTATCCCCAAAGTTCAGGGCACGGACAACATTAGACTTTTTCGCCCAATAGCGCTTATCAATGTCTCGTTTAAAATTTGTTCTAAGGCTTGTTCTACGCACTTGTCTCCGGTGACTCATCGTATTATTAGTAGGAACCAATCGGCTTTTATTCGTGGTCGCAACATCTTGGAGGGGCCGTTGGCCCTCCAAGAGATCGTTCACTCGCTCAAACGCACTCGCCAGCCGGCAATTCTTTTGAAATTAGATTTTGAGAAAGCGTACGATCGAGTGAACTGGGAGTTCCTCCGACAAATCCTTCTGGATTGAGGATTTTCGTCGGTTTGGGTTCATCGTATGATGCAACTGGTCTCGGGAGGTCAAACGGCAATAGCGGTGAACGGAGAAGTAGGGAACTTCTTCCGCAACAAGCGTGGGCTGCGTCAAGGGGACCCAGCCTCACCGTTGCTCTTCAACTTTGTGGCGGACGCCTTGGGCGCCATGCTAGACAAAGCTCGCTCGGCTGGCCACATCGGGGGAGTGGTCGGTAACCTGATCCCAGGAGGTGTGTCACACCTGCTGTATGCGGATGACACTCTACTCCTTTTTGAGCCGGACGCACACAATATTGCAACGGTTAAGGCCATCTTGCTGTGTTTTGAACTCATGTCCGGACTAAAAATTAACTTCCACAAATGTGAAGTGGTGTCCATAGGGATGGACGCGGCCGAAAGTGAGCGGGTTGCCAACTTGCTCAATTGCAAACTTGGAAAGTTTCTGTTTACCTACCTCGGCCTCCCGATCGTAGAGAAGAAATGCTCGATTGCCGATTGGGAGCCTCTCAACACTAAGGTGGCGGACCGGGTGTGCCCGTGGAGAGATCGATTTATGTCTTCAGGGGCAAGACTAATCCTTACTAACTCCAGCCTCTCGTCCCTACCCATGTTTGCCATGGGTATGTTCTTGTCGGCTGATGGGGTCCACACGAAAATGGACACACCGCAGGCACGTTTCTTTTGGGAAGGAGCGGGTCCAAAACGGAAGTACCACATGGTTAAGTGGCAAGCCGTATGTAGACCTAAAGCCCAGGGGGGCCTCGGGATCATCAACTCTAAGCTGATGAACATTGCACTTCTGTGCAAGTGGATCTGGAAGCTGTCCCAGGGAGGGACCGGCCTCTGGATTGACCTCCTTCGTGCCAAGTACTTCCCGCATGGGAATTTCTTTAGGCAACACCTCATGGGTCCCCCTTTTAGACCTCCATCCAATCCCTCAAACCATACTTCGCCAGGGGCGCGAGGTTCACGGTTAATATCGGCCGCTCCATACGGTTTTGGCACGACGTTTGGATCGGCCAGCAGCCTCTTTGGTCTGAGTTCACCCTTCTCTATTCCATCGCGGTTGAGCCCAACCAACTGGTCGCTTCGGCTCTTAGTACCTCTCCGCCTCCCATCTACTTCAGAAGGGAACTTTTGGGGCCGGAGCTGCCAGAGTGGGATCGCCTGCGGGCTCTGATAGCGAATGTGCGTTTGTCGGACTCCGCAAACGAGGTCTCTTGGAGACTTTCGGGCTCTGGCAGGTTCACTGTCAAGTCCCTATATAGAGAGTTGTGTCGCGGCCATGCCCCTATGGCAGCCACGGGGCTTTGGAAGGCGCGAATCCCGCTAAAGATTAAGGTCTTCCTATGGCAATTATGCCATGATCGCCTTCCTACCTCTATCAATATTGCTAAGCGCAATGGCCCTGCTTCCGGCCCTTGCGCTTTGTGTGATAACGCGGAAGATGCGGACCACGTGTTCTTCCGGTGTCCTTTGGCGCCCTTTGCTTGGAGCGCGGTCCGTGAGGCCGTTGGGGTGAATTGGGATCCATGCTCACGCTCTGAGATTGTGTCATACCTATCTTCGATCCCGGGCTCTTTACGCCGGATAATGTGGACGTGTGCCTCGGCCATGTTGTGGGCCTTATGGCATATTCATAACAAGTTTACTATTGAGGGAGTGTTTCCCTCTCACCCCGCTGATGTTATTTTCAAATGCATCTTATTCTTGCAGCAGTGGGCACCGCTGGGAAGACAACAGGACTCTGATCTCCATCGACAAGCTATCGCACGTCTCCGCTCCGTGTACTTGGCGTCCCGAGCCCCGTCACCTCCGTTTGCTGCTTCATAGGGATGAGTAGCTCTTTTGGTCTTGGTTACCCTTGAGCCTGCGTGCTCGTTAGTCTGGCTGGCTATGCCATGTAATGCACTCTATTTCGCCGTCTTCGCCATTTTGGCATGCCTTAGAACATGGTTGACTAGCTTCGGTTTCGTTCGTTTATTTGGTTTGTTCCTTTTGTGCACGCTGCCTATGTTGAGAGCTTTATTAATTTAAAGCCGGACGTCTCTGACGTCCATGTTCTAAAAAAAATGAGAGAACTGCCCATTGTAAACACCACTCCCGCCATCCCTTCATTCTAAAATAAGGGCTTGTTCGGAAATGCCAGCTCCACCGAATCCTCAACTCCCGCTTCTCCATCAGAACTGCCGCTCCTTGTAGAAAATGGCACTAGTACAAAGATGTTCGGCAGGTAGCTCTGCTCGCGATTCAGGTGGAGCTGGGCAGGGAAACATGAACGAGCGAGTTGGGCGTGGCATGCGAACCGTTTTCACTTGACGGTGGCAGTTTCTTCGTAATTCTTATCAACGCCTTTATTTAAGGATCTGAGATCTCAGAAACAGCAGCTCCGCAATTTTTGTCTGCGACCAGCTCCACTTCCCATTTTCTACTCCACGAACTTTACATGTTCGGTGTCGCTCCACCAACTCCGGGAGCGGAACCCAGGAGCGAGAGCATCCGAACACGCCCTAAGTGTCTCAATTTTAGTTAGGACCAAGGGAGTAGAAGCGAACAAACACCTTGCCGCGCCGCTCTTCTCTGTGAGATCTATTTTTTCTGTATATTATTGGCCGATGGTTGATATTTTAAAAGATTTTTTGGGGAAAGGGAGGCACATTTCTCTAGCTTGGTATCTTTGGTATTTTCCGTAAAATTTGAAGGAGAGAGGAGTGTTGAAGGTTTGATAACACACACGGACAAAACAACATATCACAAGGCCGGTGAAACTCATGGCGCATGTGAATGTTAATTGGGCCCAAGTAGAATCCGCAATAAAAAAAGTTCGGGCAGTCTGGTCTAGCTATGTACATCCATAAATTTGCCTCAAAATTCTCTCAAAAAAAAAGATTGTCTAAAAATATCCATAAATACAGAGGTCAGGAGGTTCAGCCTTAAAAAAATCCTATCAGGTTTATTTTAGCTCCTAAAAATATCCCCAAGTCTCAACCCAGGCCTACGTATACATCATATTTGCAGTAATTTAGCAATCGTTTAGGCAACATGCACATTACGAGTGATGCATACAATTTCATAAACAAGTGCGCAAAATTAATGCAGATTCTAGACTGATAAAAGATTTAATCTTCTCCTGGGGCACCATCTAGAAGTCAAATGCTAGCGCCTTGTGGCGACTGAGATCATGGAGGTATGTCCTTGGCGCGGGCGCTTCATAGCCGTCTATTTCATGTAGCTCTGTCATGTTTGCTCTCTCGTGCATCATGATTTGTTGCAGGGTTTCTTGGTCTCCTCTGAGGATTCTTGCAACCTGTGCGTTAATTTTGGAAACTTCAAGACTTGGATAGCCTTACAAAATTCTTGTGAAACTTTTCCTAACACGACTTAAAGCTTCAAAAAAAAAATTTAGTGCACGACTACGCTTACATAATAAATGACATCCTTTATTTCCGCTCGTAAAGCCTAAGCACATTTGTCAGGTGATAGTTATTTTTGAGATGGAGGCAAAAATTTCGCCTCATTCATTATTTAAGCAAAAGAGTACTGGCCAGTTAATTTAGGAAAACTAGGCACAAACGTCACAATCTGCCGAGCAGCACACACGAGATACCACAAACACACCTCTACAAAGAGAGCTCGTCGAGATAGCACATTGACATGATCATCATCACTGTCCCTTCTCCTTGAGCAACAACTCTGACTTCGTAACTAACAACCATTGACCTAACCCACTCTAAAGAGCTTCTGTGGAGCCATGTGAAGACCATGCCAAGGCTCAACACCTGTTTATGAAGGAGAACCATGAAGGAGAACTATGCAAGGCTAGCGCCGTGAATGACAACCGAAAAAGCACCTGTTGTAGGCAATCGTCGCCACCAGGACCTCATGTGTCGCAGTTCCAACTTCACAACAACAAACAAACCGAGACAATTCCATGGACACGCCAAAGAAGAGATGATTACCGCAACCATTGTCGTGCCTCTACCATCTCTCACCACTGTCATCATTACCACATAAGACCCAATGCCATCGCCACCGTCTTCCACTGGTCCCGCTTGGCAATGGCCAACTCCATAGACAAAGCCCCGAAGAAGGGACACGAGGCCAAAGCACCACCATCGCCCAATTCAATGGATCTAGAGTTACCCTAGAAGCTGGGAAAGTTGGGGCTGAGAGTATGGCCTCGATAATTCCAACAAGAAGGAAACGTCATTTGAGAGTGACATCATCGTCGGTTCTAGCAACGGTCGAAGAAAAGACTTTCGTCCTGACAAACCTCCCGAGCCCTTCACACCATGCATCAACAAGCCCTTCAATGATCCTCCGTCAGATCCGACTGGATCTAGCCTACCGCCACCACCTAATCACCAAGCCACCGCACTAGTGATCTCCACAATCATGAGCCGCCAAAGCAAGCCCACGACCGTTGCACTCCCAAACTGGCCAGAACCGCGTCGACCAATGAGAACCACCACGTCTGGGACCTCCTCACACAACGCCCTCCCTTAATAACCACCACCTCCGCACCAGAGCCTCTCCATTCACTCCACGAGCGCAGAATCCGCCCCCCTCAGAAAGCCTCGGCCGGGGCAAACCAAACCTGAGCAAATGTAGACACTGTCTAGACGTTAGGACTAAGGGCATCTCTAGCAGATCCTGTAAATCGAGCCATCTGACAAAATAACCGCTAGTTTATAGGACGGCGGCGATTTTGCGGCCGATTAGATCCCGTATATTCGAGCATCCCGAATTGTTTTGCGGAATACTACAAACCCCAGCCCATTTCTGCCATATCTATGGGACTTGCCCTTGTTTTTGCAGGATCCCCTTTCCCTTGGCACGAACCAACTTCCACCGCTTCTGTTCTCGCCTCCCACGTCGCCACCTCCTCCAGGCTTGCCTCCGACCTCGCCGTCCGGCCTCACGACGCCGAAAACCGACTGGACGGAGTACCTGCAACCGCCGGGTGCCCCATATCATGTGCTGCCACCACAACCAATGTCGTCGCTCCGTATGCCTACGCCTCCCTCGGCAGTTCATGCTAGCGCCGCCCCAACACCTTTCTCCACCGCCATGAAGAGGAAGTGACAAGGGAACCACCTCATCCAAGGGGGCTCAACCGGCAGGCACCACCCTCTTTCGGCCTCGCTCTGGTTCCTTCTTTCAAGGTTGCTGGCAGAAGGAATAATACCATCTCCACCGACTCAGCCGATGCATGGGCAAAGCCCCCGAGGAAGAAGGCGATCGCAGCAAGAAGTCGGGCTCCTCCTCCGCCTCCCGCTGGCCTTGACATCCCCATTCATGGCGACTCCACTGGTCACGCCTATCACATGTTCGATGATACATCCGGGAAGTACAAAATTTACCCTTTTGCTTGATTTTCTCGGCTAATCTTTGCTTAGCCTGTTTGGAACACTTGTTTGAGCTTTACCCATTAAATTTTGTAGCCGAAGTGTGCCCTCCACATATACCGAAATGTTGGCCGAGAGTGCAATGGATTTGAGTGCCCCCCTTGACGATTTCGATGTGCCTCACATGGAGGTCGAGGCGGAAGCGGATCAAGCGAATGATGGTGGTGATGAAGTGCAAGTGACCGAGGAGGCCAACTACGATGCAAGGGTGTTGAGGACAGGAAACTACACGAGATGGAGGATGTGTGCTTGATTCAAGCATGAGAGAGTGTCTCAGTTCACGCCATGTTCGGAAAATATCGAAGCTATGGAAATTATTTGCAAATGATCGAGGACAAATACCACCAAATCAGGCCGTTCCTTTCCGACCGAACCTTGAAGTCACTTCAAGGGCATTGGGACATCATCAACAAAACATGTGGCTGTTGGAGTGGGTGCTTGGAGCAAGTGCGGAATGCACCTCCAAGTGGCGTCACTATTGATGATTATGTGAGTATTTCTTCATCTTGTTGGCTTTGTTTGAGTTGATATATATGAAGAGTTTGAGCTCATACTTGCCTCAGTGTCTATGTGTAGGATCGCATCACCAATGAATATTTCAAGAAAACCAGGGGTTTAAATGACCGATCATTCACTCTTCATCAATGTTGGTGCTTGCTCCGGGATAGTGAGAAGTGGAGGGCGAGTGACAAGGAAGCTTCCCCAAAGAGAGGCGCCTTCATCAAGTTGGAAGATAAGGATGATGATAGTGGTGATGCACCAAGAGGAGGGAGAAACAAGGGAAAACTGGATGGAAACAAGAAGGAGAGAGCAAGAGTGAAGAGGATGGCCGAGGCAATCACTTTGAGAGATCAAATTGGTGAGATGGCAAAGATGAAAGAGACCATGTTATCCAAGCATTGGGATGCTAAAGTGGCCATGGCCGACAAGAAAGAGAAGCACAATGAGGAGAAGTGGGAGAAGAGGTGTGCCCTCGAGGAGTGCAAGATTGCCCTATACGAGCAAAAGAGGAAGGACAAGAGAACCGCAGAGGAGGACCGGTTCATGAAGATGAATCCGGAGGGCATGCATGCAATGACAAGAGAATTTTGGGAATTGAAAAGAATGGAGATCATGTGCGTGAGAAAGATGGAACTTCAAAATCTTATGGTCGGTGGTGGTGTTTGGTTTGGAGAGGGTTTAACTTTCGGTAATGTTGGTGGTGGTGGCTTCGGCATGGGTGGTGGAGCGTTCGGCAATGGTGTTGGGTTTGGAGGTGGTGGATGGTTTGGCATTGGGGCTGGTGGTGGCTTCGATAATGGTGATGGAGGTGGTGTTGGTTTCTGCAATGGTGATGGAGGTGGGGTTGGTGCTTCGGCAAACCATGTGGATGGTGGTGCTGGTGGTGGTGCTCATTCTCCGGTCCAAGTTGAAGATGATGGCGCTCATTCTCCGGTCCAAGTTCATGAAGATGGTGGTCCTCACTCTCCAGTCAATGCGGATGATGGCGATTGAGGTGCTAGGGGCGGTGGTGGTGGCAACGATCTTCGCAACAATGAGGATGTTGCTTGATTTCTCTATGACCGGTGGTTATTTGAGCATCTTTTGTTTTGTTTGATCGCGCATTTGTAAGGCTAAACTTGCTACCTCGTATATTGTGCATGGTTTTGGAAGTGATGAACTAGTGTGATGATGGACTATATATATATGAAATAAATTTCGTGTATTCATATGCAAGCACTTGGCAATATTTGTCCTATGATTTTTTGCGTTACCGCGAGTTCTCTAGCGCGGAACAAATCCCGTGAACTCCTCCCGTAAAACATTTGCAAGACGGGTTTACATGATCTATTCCGTCGGAGGGCTTGCAGTACCGCAAAAAAGTTTTATCGGAGCCCGTAAACAATTTTTACGAGATAGGGGCTTATCCGACTGCTAGAGATGCTCTAAGTCACCCACTACTCAATGTCGCACCACACCACCGTTACTTGCCGGAGAGGGTTAACCCCATCCAGTGTGTGCCCATCAATTCGTGCAAGAACTGAGCACGGTATCCCGAAATCGATGACTCCCAGCCACCACAGCCGGGCCACTCCCTGGCCGACCTCCCCTGCGGTAGAGAAAGGTCGCCTTTGCCAGGCCTAGGTATGCCGCCCCGATGCAACCGCCACCGCTAGTCGACCATATGCCGGCGAACAACCACCACGAGCAGGCCCTCCGAGGAGCCTAGCAGCAGCGAAGGGTGAATCCCCGTCATGACAAGCCCGGGCTTTGCTGGAGGTGACCACCAGCGCAGCGAGGTGGAGGGGAAACGGGTGCACGAGGTTGAGTGGATCTGGTTGCCACCCGAGACGCCCTGCGAGGGAGTGACGTAGGGGTTGTGTGTGTGTGCGCGCGCGCGCGCACGTGTGTGTTGTAGACTGATAATTTGACCAACATAATACATGTTGTATATCATAAATATATACCAATAAACACTTTGAATGGTATCTTTTTGGGATTTTTTTATGGTACATCATACTACACAATATGACTTGTAGTATTAAGTTGATCAAAGGGTTCAAGAACAGGTCGGCAATATTAATCATAATGAACCAAATTACTAATCTGATGCATAGGGCCATCCACGACACCGCATTCCCGCCTCCGCTAGCCAGCCGCTTGCTCACAGCTCACATGTCGCACACTCCCGCCTCCGTCGAGCCCAAGGATGGGCACCCTACACCAACGTCGTTGCCATCAAACTCACAACTCGTGGCGGTCTCGTCTCCACGGCCGTGTACATTTGCAGCTCTGCAACTTCTCCGTCACTCCAATGTCTCGCATAAATGAGTTTTCCCTTGTGCGTAGGTGCGTGCTTGTGCAGCCGAGAATCGATCAAGCTAGCTCATGTACGCGCGTGTGTCTTCCGGCAGAGTACATTTATAATGCGTTTGGTAGTCTGCAGGAGGCCAAGTCCGGGCGATGCAAAATTGGATGTTTAGTAGGCTGGGCTGCACCGAATCTTGGCATGCACAATGTTTAAAGCACTGCAAAATTGGATGTTGAAGAGGAACAACTGAATGGCCACTCTTTCTGAGCTAGGCTCGAGCGATGCAAAAGAGCGCATATGCGAGTGGCTCGAAAGATGCAACCTGGTGCAGGCATCATACATGGTGTAGATGTCTACTGCTACGTGTGTGTGCTACTGCTGCGTGTGCGTATATGCATATGTGTACTGCTGTTGCGTGTGCGTGCACACCCACCAGCGAGGACCAGGGTGGTGGAGCTCGACAACATGGCTAGCAGCGCCATCGCCATTCTCTTCCACACAATCATCTTCTTCTACATCCTCATCCTTGTCGTTGACGCCATGGGCGCGTATGTATACACCGCCTAGTTACATCACTCGCTGTTGCTGTAGATGGAGAACTCTAGCTGGTCGCGCCAGAAGAAAGAAGAAAGAAGAAAAAGAATGAAGAAGAAAATGAAGAGAGATTTTCACATGGGGTCAATTCGTTTGAGTTAAATTTAAGGAATCGGTTAGGTTCGCCCACCGTTAGAGATGTGAATCTATAATCTATCTATAATATGTATTTATAATCTATAATCTATAATCTATAAGAATATAAAAAGAGCCAAATAGGAAGATCCAATTAATCTCGGCCATCAATCATGTCAATCCAATGACCTAGACTGCTTCAATGTCGAGCGTTCAACACGTTTAGCGTGCAGTTAATTTCATGCCAAATATAATGCTAATTACATAATAATACGCAAATAATAGCCTACTTAATATCTGCATGTACTTAATATACTTCCAAATTAACGTGCATTGTACGTACACATTGACTAGTTAGTATAAAGAGTTGAAGATAAGAGGCCGTTTACTCCTCTAAATTATAAGAATCGGTTATCCTATATACCTAAGAGAGACATTCGTACTGACTTATTTATCTTAACATGTAAGCATTGCCACATCGCCATACAATTATAAATGGAATAAATCACATCTCAACATGCAACCATGCATGGGAAAAGACCCATTACCACATGCAATCATGCATGAGATTTTTTTGTTCTATTATTCTACTTATATTCATTTTTTACAATTATAAATAATCAAATATAATAAGTCACATGTGTTATTTTGGTTCTGGCATTAATAATCTAAATATTTATATTTCGCACAACCAAACAACATTGAAATATTACAACAAATTTCCATAGCAACACACGGGCTGCCATCTAGTTTCTTAATATAACACCCAAATTTTGCTCTAGTATTATGACATCTGGGTAGCTGAATCACATAAATAAACGGTCCAAATTCACTTGATGTACCATTAAAGGACTCACATTTTGTAATGCTAAAATTTATGATATATATAACTCATATTTTAAGATTAATGAAATTATATAGTAGAGTTTTATGCAGTCCATTAGTCAAGTGGACCTTATAAATCGGAAAGAAAGGAGGGAATACCTGGCTCATCCGTGGCCTTTGGGCCGGCGAGGTGTGGATGCAGAGTTGGGCGGCGTGCGTGACGCGGCGGAGCTGCTCCACGTCGTATCGACCTCCTAGAGCGGGGTCGACCATCTTCAAGACCTCGTCCTTGCTGCTGAGGAAGGATCGTACCTACCCACAATTAAAACATCAAAGGTGATGAAAGCTGTTGGATGCACGTCCATGTTTTTTTGAACGCTGGAAACAAGCGGACCCATGCAACGAGGCTGTGGTTTTTGCCGTCGATGGCGCGCCGGCCGGTGAGGAGCTCGAGCAGCACGACCCCAAAGGCGAACACGTCAGTCTTCTCGTTGAAGATCCCGTGCGTCGTGTACTCGGGCGGCACGTATCTGTACATCTACATGCATCAGCATCTCAGGTGGTGTTTGATTCTCTAGTTCTAGGACTTTTTCTAGTCCCAACTAAAAAGTCCTTAGTTCTAAAAAGTCTCTTCCTATTTGTTTCCCGAGACTAAAAAGTCCCTAGTCTCTTTCTTGAGGTTATTAAATGATCATATTGCCCCTAGTATATAAAAAAATAACAATCAAACAACACCATGGGATGGCGGGCCAATTGGTGCATGGAGGGGCATTGTTGGAAAAGTCTCAAAAAATCCTAAAAATACTCTCTTTGAGAATCTTCTTCATTTAGTCCCAAATGCCTAATTTAGTCCCTAAAAAGTCCCTCCCGTTTGGTAAAAAAGTCCCTAAGAGAGACTTCTTCTAGTCCCTACATAAAAAAGTTCCTGGAAACAAACACCCCCTCATATATTGCAATACGTACGATCTAATTCATTCATTCACCTATCCGTGTTACTTAAACTCAATCACAAAGTAGTCAATTTATTGACGATGATTAAAATTGCATCAACGTGATTGTGAATGAGACAGATAAACAGACGGACCGACCCAAATGTGCCTTCGAAGATGGTCACTTGGTAGTGCGTCAACTTGGCCGGCAGCCACTTTGCTAGCCCAAAGTCACATATCTGAAGAAGCACCCACGGGAATAACAGCTAAATTAACACACACAAAAACAAATTAATAGAGACAAGACGCAATGCAAATATGCAATGTAGTCCAATGTTGGTTACTAGTGGCTCGTAGTCGTCTTTGAGCAGGATGTTGGCGGGCTTGACGTCCCGGTGCACGATCCTCCTGGCGCACCGCTCGTGGAGGTACTCCAACCCGCTGGCCGCGCCCAGGGCCACCTTGTACCTCGCCACCCACGGCATGGCCCCCTCCTCGCCGGAGCCCCCGTGGAGCCTGCGGGAGAGGCATCCCAGGCGTGAGAAGGGGAACACCAGGTGCTCGCCGCCCTCCAGGCCCACGCCCACCAGCCTCGCCACGTTCGGGTGGCGTACGTTCACCGCGTGCCCCAGCTCCAACAGGAAGCTCTCCATGCGGTCATTCTCCGTCGCTGACAGCTTCTTCACGGCGACCAGCTGCCCGTCCGACAGGAGGCCGCGGTACACCTTGGCGTGCCCGCCCCTGCCCACCACGTTCTCCTTGCAGAAGTTGCGGGTGGCCTTCCTCAGCTCCGACAGCGAGAAGGTCCGGAAGGATAGCCTCAGCGCGCACAGGTCGTGTTGTTCTACGTTCACCTGCCCCGCCGACGGCCACCGCCACTTGCTGCTGCCGCGGATGCTCAAGCTCCTGAGCTTCGACGACATGGTTGACGGGATGCCGCTGGAGAGGCGGCGTTTGGTCCTTGACCTCCACGCCTCCATGGCACCCTTCCAGGCGGCCGGAAGCCCGTCGTTTCGCGGCGGCTCGGGCGTGGACGGCGCGGCGACAACGCCCGTCATCGTCGACGACGACCCCATCGCCTCGTCCGTCATTGCGGCGGCGTCAACGTCGCTCGTCGTCGTGCATCCCTCGAGGACGCTTCTCGGGGAGACTAGGTCGTCGCCCTTCTCACGCGATGACTTGTCGCTAGCACCGCAGCCGTTTTTACGGGGCATGGACACCGCCGCCGCTGCCAATCCATCGAGAGGTCAAATCCATGGCATGTGAGAAAACAAAGTGTAGAACCAATCAACCAAATCCATCCCTACATTTATATGAAGAATCATTTCGCGGCTCCGTCGCCATGGAATCTTGGATCTTTTACTTGCTTGGTCTAATCCGTCGAGGCGCAACTCCTGGGCCGATCCATATCGTGAAGCAGATTTTGCTCCTCGTCGGCACCAAAAGATGTTTTATTCTTCTTTTTCTAGTCCCTAGCTTTGGGGTTTCTTGCAAACGATGGTGATCTTATTTTGGAGCGCGCAAGAGAGTGCGGTGGCGGGGAGAGCAACGGAGCTGCTGGGGTGGTTTGGCGCGAAATCTGCGGTAAGCCCCTCCTTCAACTTTGATCAAACGTGGCCAAAGCACACACGTTTTTTTACAGTGAAAAGTGTTTGCTTTTGGAAACAACTGGAACAGGATTAAGGGCGCACATAAAAGCATCTCCAATAGAAGATACAAATTCGCAGATGTAAAACAAATTTACATCTCTACCTACAAAAAAAATTACATCTGCAACTCCAATAGATGATGCAAAATGAAGATGTAAAAGTTGCCGACAGCCGCGCGACTGTTGTTCAGTCGCATACATTGAAATAAAACAGTCGAAGGACAACTTAAAATTTTCACATGTCCACAGTATCAAACTATTACATAATCCATCAAATCCACAAGATCAAATGCAACAAACATACTCGCTCCGTTTTTATTTAGTTCGCATATTAGCTTTGGTCAAAGTCAAGCTTTACAAACTTTGACCAAGTTTATATACAAAAATATTAAGATATACAATAACAAATCAACAACATTAGATTTATTATTAAATGTACTTTCACATCGTATAGATTTATTATGATAAATGTCTACATTGTTTTCTATAAACTTGGTCAAACTTTACGAAGTTTGACTTCAGTCAACTCTAATATGCAGAGTAAATAAAAACGAAGGGAGTACAATAAAACAAATAGGTGGCCCTTTCGCCATGCCATTTTCAGTACTCCTCCATCAAATCATTCTGAAGTTGATCGTGCGCATCGGAGTCTCTAATTCCATTGTACACCTTCATGAAGTGTTTGATTCGCTCCTCTCTTCTCATCGGCATAACGCATATGCCCATCAAGCGATAGAAGGTGTAATCTAAAGGACTAAATCATGTCCACGCTTATTCTCAATGACCATGTTATGCATGATCATGCAACTAGTCATGATATACTTGTAGAATATGTGAATTACACGATGTATTGCTCTTCGTGCATAGGCACATATATATGATGTACAAAGGTGGGCCATGGACCTGAACTATACAAGGAACTAGGAGGCAGGCCCAATACACAATATGCACATACCACATATATTCAACACCCCCCGCAGTCGAAGCGACACCGCGGCTGACGCAAAGACTGGAACGGAACTCCTCAAATGACGCCGTAGGCAAGCCCTTGGTCATGATATTGACAAATTGTTGGGAAGTAGGGACGTGCAAAAACACGAATATGGCCAAGGGCCACCTGTTCCCGAACAAAATGAATATCCAACTCAATATGCTTGGTTCGTCGATGACGCACCGGGTTAGCGGAGAGGTAGACCGCCGAGACGTTGTCGCAGTAGACCACCGTGGCACGGTCAACAGGGCAAGAGAGCTCCTGAAGTAGCTGGCGAAGCCACGAAACACTCGGCGACTGCGTTGGCCACCGTAGGATACTCAGCCTCAGCACTGGAACGAGAGACCGTAGGCTGCTGCTTGGACGACCACGAGATGAGTGAGGGTCCAAGATAGACACAATAGCCCAAAGTGGAGCGATGAGTGTCAGGGCAGCCCGCCCAGTCTGCATCGGAGTAGGCGGTGAGGGCGGTGTCTGTGACTCCCGGATAATTAAGCTACAGTGATGCCTCGTTAAGGATGCCACGTCACCTCGGTTACTGTGGATGAACTCGTGTCAGTTCGAAATTCAAATTTAAAACAAAGGTAAACATATAAAAGTTTTCAAATACTAAAACCAAATTATTATGGTAGTGAAAAATAATGCATAAGTAGTAATGGTGGAGAAACCAACATCTTTAGAACTGTTTGAATGCTCTAAAATAAATAAACAATAGCAAAAGAATTAATGGAATGCCTTTTATAGTTATTAAAATGTTAAACCATTTTAATTGGAACTCTAAACTTTTTGTAGTAGAGGTATAAATAGTGGTACTAATTTAGGTACAACCTTTATGATTTATAAAACTAAAATAAAACAAAAAGGGGTAATAATAAATAATAGGAAAGAGACAAAACAGTAAACAAAAAGAAAAAAAATAAAGAAAAGGAAAAGGATAAACAAAATTAAAAAAAAGAGGACCCCCCCCCCGGCCATGGCCCAGCAGGCTACAGGGCCACGAGGCCAGCCCACTCCCCTCACGCCTGCCTGGCCTATAGGCCATGTGCCGCTAACCCTAACCCACCCCCACTATCCCCACTTCCCCCACCTCTCGATCCACTCCGTTCCCTCTCCCTCGCTCAATTCTGGATCGAGCCCCGACCGCACCCACTCCCCCTCGTTCCTGTCGCTCTCCCCCGATCTGGATCGGGGGCGCTTGCCCCCGAAGACCGCGCTTCTCCTTCTCCTCTTCCCCGCGCTTCGCCCGCGCACCTGCGTGCCCGCACTGTCGTCGCGCTCGACCGCGCACCCTCCCCCCCCCACTCGTCCTGGTCGCCTAGTGCGCGCTCTCGGCCGCTCGGTCGCGCCCGTCGCCGCGCCGTCCCACTGTCCCCTCGTCCCGTCCGTGCTCACTGCGCACTGCTGCCGCTGCGGGCGACGCACCCCCCGGCTCCCCTGCAGCCTGCGTCGGCGCTGCCCGCGGCGGCCACCGCAGCTCTCGTACGCTCCTGCAGCCGCCCGCCCCTGACAGCGGCCCGCCTCCGACGCGTGCCCCCGGGGCTCTGCACCGCCCCTGGCCGTGCCCCTGTGACGCCCCCGATTCAATCGTACACTAATCATGCACGCAAATGTGTACGATCAAGATCAGGGACTCACGGGAAGATATCACAACACAACTCTACAAATAAAATAAGTCATACAAGCATCATAATACAAGCCAGGGGCCTCGAGGGCTCGAATACAAGTGCTCGATCATAGACGAGTCAGCGGAAGCAACAATATCTGAGTACAGACATAAGTTAAACAAGTTGCCTTAAGAAGGCTAGCACAAACTGGGATACAGATCGAAAGAGGCGCAGGCCTCCTGCCTGGGATCCTCCTAAACTACTCCAGGTCGTCGTCAGCGGGCAGCACGTAGTAGTAGGCACCTCCGGTGTAGTAGGGGTCGTCGTCGACGGTGGCGTCTGGCTCCTGGACTCCAGCATCTGGTTGCGACAACCAGGAAGAAGGAAAGGGGAGAAAAGGGGGGAGAAAGCAACCGTGAGTACTCATCCAAAGTACTCGCAAGCAAGGAACTACACTACATATGCATGGGTATATGTGTAAGGAGGCCATATCAGTGGACTGAACTGCAGAATGCCAGAATAAGAGGGGGATAACTAGTCCTGTCGAAGACTACGCTTCTGGTCACCTTCGTCTTGCAACAGGCAGAAGAGGGTAGGTCGACGTCCTCCAAGTAGCATCTCCAAGTAGCATCTCATAGCATAATCCTACCCGGCGATCCCCTCCTCATATCCCTGAGGTAGAGCGACCACCGGTTGTATCTGGCACTTGGAAGGGTGTGTTTTATTAAGTATCCGGTTCTAGTTGTCATAAGGTCAAGGTACAACTCCAAGTCGTCCTGTTACCGAAGATCACGGCTATTCGAATAGATTAAACTTCCCTGCAGGGGTGCACCACATAGCCCAACACGCTCGATCCCATTTGGCCGGACACACTTTCCTGGGTCATGCCCGGCCTCGGAAGATCAACACGTCGCAGCCCCACCTAGGCAAAACAGAGAGGCCAGCACGCCGGTCTAAACCTAAGCGCACAGGGGTCTGGGCCCATCGCCCATAGCACACCTGCACGTTGCGTAGGCGGCCGAAAGCAGAACTAGCCCCCTTAATACAAGAGCAGGCTTACGTTCCAATCCGGCGCGCGCCGCTCCGTCGCTGACGTCTGAAGTGCTTCGGCTGATACCACGACGTCGGGATACCCATAACTACTCCCACGTAGATGGTTAGTGCGTATAGGCTCGTAGCCAGACTCAGATCAAATACCAAGATCTCGTTAAGCGTGTTTAAGTATCCGCGAACGCCGAACAGGGCCAGGCCCACCTGTCTCCTAGGTGGTCTCAACCTGCCCTGTCGCTCCGCCATAAAGATCCACACAGAGGGCCGTCGGGACAAAGGTCCTTTCAGCCCCCAATCCGTGAATCACTCGCGGGTACTCTTCGAGCTGACCCGACTTTAGTCACCATCTGTATAGTATGTATGTATGTATAGTATATACCCGTGATCACCTCCCAGGTGATCACGGCCCGATAGTATAGCAAGGCAGACTGACAAGAATGTAGGGCCAATGATGATAAACTAGCATCCTATACTAAGCATTTAGGATTGCAGGTAAGGTATCAACAGGTGTAGCAACAATGTCAGGCTATGCATCAGAATAGGATCAACAGAAAGCAGTAACATGCTACACTACTCTAATGCAAGCAGTATAGAGAAGAATAGGTGATATCTGGTGATCAAGGGGGGGGCTTGCCTGGTTGCTCTGGCAAGAGAGAGGGGTCGTCAACTCCGTAGTCGAACTGGGCAGCAGCAGCGTCGGTCTCGTAGTCTACCGGAGAGAAGAGGGGGAAGAAACAATGAATACCAGGTAAACAGATGCATATCGATGCATGACATGTCAAGAAGCGATGCTAGGCGTGCCCTAACGTGGTATAAGGTGGTACTGGTCAAGGGGGAATCATCCGGGAAAGTATTCCCGGTGTTTCGTGTTTTCGGGCAGAGGAGTCGGAGGGGGAAAGTTGCGGGTTCGATAGGTTAGGGGGGTGTGGTGGACGAACGGACTGCGTATCCGGAATCGTCTCGTCGTTCTGAGCAACTTTCATGTTGAAAATATTTTAATCCGGATTACGGATTAAAAGATATGATTTTTAAAAGATTTTATTAATTTCAGGAATTTAATTAATTATTTAATTAATTTCGAAAATGCTTTTATGACATCAGCATGATGTCATGCTGACATCATCAGTCAACAGGGTTGACCGAGTCAACCCTGACAGGTGGGTCCCGCATGTCATTCTCTAATATCTAATTAACCTAATCAGAGTTAATTAACATTAGTTAATTAGGTTAATTAGTGATTAGGGTTAATTAATCAGAATTAGTTAGACTAATTAATTACTTACTTATTAATTAATTAATTAATTAGTTAATTAGTTTTAATTCATTTTCATTTTATTTTTATTAATTATATTTATTGTTTTTATTTAATTTATTATTTATTATTTAATTTTATTATTATTATTATTATTATTATTATTATTATTTATTATTATTATTATTTTTATTTTTTTATTTTTTTGCGTTCTGGGGGCGGGGCCCCCTAGTCAGTGGCCTCGGGGCCTTAGCGGATCGGGTGCGGGTGCTGGGGTGGAGATGGGCGTCGGGCGCCAGCCCGAGCGGGCGCTCGCCCAAGGGCGCACGGGGCGACGACAGGCACGACAGCCCAGGGCGGGGGCCGACGAGGTCGGGGGAGGACCGGCCCGTACCGGCGAGCGGCGGTGTCGAGCAGGCAAGGGCGGCGGCGTGCTCGCCGGCGAGCGGCTCGGGCGAGGAGAGGAGAGAGGGAGGCCGGGAACGGCATGGCCGCGGACGGCGCACCGCGGGACCGCGAGGGGGCGGCCGGAGCCGGCGACGGGGAGGCCAGGGGCGTCGACGGCGTTCGGGAGGGAACTAGGGGGAGAGAGGGGACTGATGGGGGGAGGGGAGTGCTCACGGGGGGGGGAGCGTGGGGTCTATGAGGCGGGCGCGGTGGAGGGCGGTGATGACCGGCGAGGAGGCGGGCGGGGAAGCGGTCGCCGGCGTCGGGGAGGGCGTCCGGTGAGGCGGGGAGGCCGGGGTTGACCCCGCGGTGGCGGGTGCCCCGCGCGTGGGGGCGACGGAGGGGAGGAGGGGTCCGGGCGGTGGAGAGGAGGAGGGGGGGTGGAGGCGACCGGTTGGGGCGGCGGGGGCCGCCGGCGATGAGGGGTGCGACGGGGGTCTCGCCCCCGATCTGGATCGGGGCGGGGGCAGGGGAAAGGGGATCGGGGCGGGGGGGGGGGGCGAGTGGGGGCGAGTGAGGTGGGGCGGCTAGGGTTACTAGCCGCGGGAGGGCTAAGTGGCCGGCCGGCTGGGCCGGCCCAGGGTAGGGGGCTGGGCCAGGGGTGAGGGGGCCAGGTGGGGGGGGGGTTCGGGGGGGCTGGCTGGGCCAGGTGGGGAAGGGCTGGCCCAGATGGGCCAGTGGGGGTTCCTTCCCCCCACCTCTTTTGTTTTATTTTCCTTTTTTATATTTTTCCCTTTTCTTACTTTCTGTTTTAGATTAATTAAAATGCCAAAACATTTTACAAAATTTTGTGCACCCCACCATAATTAGGTTTGCTATTTTAGACAACCCCCGAACATTTTAGTTTTAGTTTTTGAAACCTTTTATCTTTGGTTTTGTTTTGAATTTATTTGTAGACCGGGTTCGAATCAACGTGAGGTTAGCCACAGTAACCGAGGTGATCACTGTTGCTTAATCATCCGGGTGTTACAAATCTCCTCCACTACAAGAAATCTCGTCCCGAGATTTAGGAGGTAGAAGGAAAGAGTGCGGGATATTCATCTCGTAGACGATCCTCGCGTTCCCAGGTGGCTTCGTCTTCAGAGTGATTCGACCACTGGACCTTGAGGAACTTGACCGCCTTCTGGCGTGTGCGGCGTTCAGCTTGGTCGAGAATGCGGACCGGATGCTCTTTATAGGAGAGGTCCTGTTGCAATTCGAGGACTTCATGATCCACAGCCCGGATGGGGTCCTTGAAGCAACGGCGGAGTTGTGACACATGGAACACATCGTGAACCTGAGAAAGGTTCGACGGAAGCTCCAGTTGATATGCCACTTTTCCACGCCTTTCCAGAATAGTGAATGGGCCAATATAGCGAGGAGCTAGCTTGCCCTTGATCCCGAAGCGGTGAGCACCCTTCATTGGTGTAACGCGAAGATAGGCCTTTTCGCCAGGTTGATAGACCATGTCTTTATGATGACGGTCATAATTACTCTTTTGGCGTGACTGAGCAGTCTTGAGATTCTCGCGAATAATGCGGACTTGTTCTTCGGCATGTTGGATAATATCCGGACCGAAGAGTGGACGTTCCCCAGTTTCTGACCAGTTCAGAGGGGTTCGGCACTTTCGTCCATATAACACTTCGAAGGGGGCCATCTTCAGACTAGCTTGATAGCTATTATTATAAGAGAACTCAGCATACGGAAGAGATTCCTCCCATTTCTTGCCGAAGGAAATAACACAAGCTCGAAGCATGTCTTCGAGAACTTGGTTGACACGTTCAACTTGCCCTTGTGACTGAGGATGAAAAGCAGTGCTGAAAGACAGATGAGTGCCCATAGCTTCTTGGAAACTTGCCCAGAATCTTGAAGTGAATAAACTGCCACGGTCTGAACTGATAACCAGTGGAATACCGTGAAGCGAGACAATTCTGGTCATGTAGAGGTTGCAAGCTGACTAGCAGTGATCGTTTCCTTGACCGCCAGAAAATGTGCAACCTTAGAAAGTCGGTCAATGACGACAAGAATAGCATCATTACCCTTTTGCGATTTGGGGAATCCAGTAACGAAGTCCATCTCGACATGGTCCCATTTCCATTCAGGAATAGATATAGGTTGCAGAGTTCCAGCAGGCCTTTGATGTTCTGCTTTGATACGACGGCAAACGTCACATTCAGCAACATAACGAGCAATGTCTTGCTTCATGTTAGACCACCAGAATCTCTGGCGGATGTCTTGATACATCTTCGTACTACCAGGATGGATACATAGAGGCGTATCATGAGCTTCTTTCATAACCTCCTGGGTCATATTCAGGTTTTCCTTCTTACACGGCACCACTAGGCGGCCTTTGAAGTACAAGGCGCCATCATCAGCAATAGTGAAGGATGAGGAACCTCCTTCTTTGAGGTCTTGCTTAATCTTGTAGACTTCAGAGTCAAATCCCTGCATTGTCTTTATGGTGCCCACGAGATCGGGTTCAACAGCCAGGGTATAGAGGGAACCCTGGGAAACAACACGGAGATTCATCTTGCGGAACTCCGGGGGAGGGGGAGCGAGTGCACCCGGAGGAACAATATGGAGGTTTAGCTTTCTGAATTCTTCAACAAGTGAAGGCTGAACTTTGTGAACCTGGAGGTGGTTGCAGTAAGACTTGCGGCTCAAGGCATCAGCCATTACATTAGCCTTGCCTGGGGTATAGGAAATACCCAAATCAAAGTCTGCAACAGTCTCCATCCATCTCTGCTGACGGAGGTTCAGGTCTGGCTGAGTAAATAGATACTTCAGACTTTGGTGGTCAGTGAAGATCTCGCAACGATTACCGAGTAGGTAATGTCGCCACTGTTTTAGTGCATGAATGACAGCAGCAAGTTCGAGGTCGTGAACTGGGTAGTTCTCTTCGTGAGGGCGCAATTGACGAGAGGCATAAGCAACCACTTTGCGCTCTTGCATTAGGACACAGCCTAGTCCTTGACGGGAAGCGTCGCAGTAAATGACGAAGTCCTTCTTAGTATCAGGAGGAGCTAGTACTGGGGCAGAAGTCAACTTGTCCTTGAGTGCCTGGAAACTTTCCTGACATTTATCTGTCCATTGGAACTTGACGCCCTTATGCAATAGGTTAGTCAGAGGCCTGGCAATCTTGGAGAAGTTCTCGACGAATCGACGGCAGTAGCTGGCGAGACCGAGAAAACTTCTGACTTGCTTAACGTTCTTCGGAGGAGTCCAATCGAGAATAGCCTGAACTCGTTCAGGGTTGACGGCAATACCATCCTTAGAGATGACATGCCCGAGATAGGTTACTTCGGGAAGCCAGAATTCACATTTGGAGAACTTGGCATAAAGTTGATGCTCTCGTAGCTTTTCCAGCACGAGGCGAAGATGTTCAGCATGTTCCTCTTCGTTCTTCGAAAATACCAGAATATCATCCAGATAAACCACGACGAACTTGTCGAGGTAATCCATGAATATATAGTTCATCAGGCGAGAGAAGGTGGCTGGAGCATTGGTTAAGCCGAAAGACATGACGGTGTACTCGTATGAACCATAACGAGTCACAAAGGCGGTCTTGGGGATATCTTCCTCACGAACACGGATCTGATGGTAACCCAACCTCAAGTCGAGTTTAGAGAACACTGATGATCCAGCCAATTGATCATACAGATCATTGATCCGAGGAAGAGGATACTTATTCTGAATGGTAGCTTGGTTTATAGGACGGTAGTCTTGGACCAACCGGTTCGTCCCATCTTTCTTCTTGACAAAGAGAGAAGGTGCTCCCCAAGGAGAGCAACTTGGGCGAATGAAACCACTTCGAAGAGATTTATCGATTTCCTCCTTAAGCTCAAGGAGTTCATGCGGCGGCATCTTGTAGGGTCGCTTGGCTATAGGAGTGGTGCCTGGTTTCAAGTCAATGACGAATTCGACAGCTCTAGCAGGGGGAATCCCTGGGAGTTCTTCAGGAAAGACGTCTAGGAATTCACGCACGACGGGAATGTTTTCAATGCCCTCAAGTGGTGCAGCGTTCAATGCGTTTAAGGCATAAAGTCTGGCCTCGGCATTCCGAACCAGATGAGCATCGTAGCTAATTATTTCATCAGAAGGGTGTAGCAGATGGACGGTCTTGGTGGCGCAAACGATAGAAGCAGTATGCGCCTTTAACCAATCCATTCCCAGAATGAGATCAATGCTAGACGACTTCAGTATAATGGGCGAGGCACGAAACTCCAACCCTTCAATTTCCACGGGGACGTCAATGCCAACCATGGAGGTCTGACATTGTCCCGCGGGGGTTTTTACCACTACCGAAGTGTTCATCTGCTCAAATTTAACATCGTGCTTGTATGCAAAATCTTCTGACATGAATGAATGCGATGCACCTGTATCAAATAAAACGGATGCTGGTACTGAATTTACGAGGAGTGTACCCATCACAGTAGCAGGCTGGTCTTGAGCTTCATTCAGATCAATGTGGTTGGCATGAACACGGCCATAAGACTTGGCAATGTTGTTGCGGGCCTGGTTGTTCCCACGGCCAGCGGCTGGAAGGGCCAGTTGATTCTGATTCTGAATGCAATCCCTAGCACGGTGACCTGGTTGACCACACTTGTAGCACAGGCCATTATTGGGAGTGGGAACAGGAGCTTGGGGTGGCGGAGCTGGAAGCCTTGGCTGCCTAGTTGGAGCAGTAGGCAGACGAGGTGCAGCATAAGACTGCCTTGGGGCTGGTGCATTTGGACGGTACATGCTGTTCGGGATCCATATCTTACGCTTCTGCGAGGGCGGGCCCGAAGATGAGCCCGTGTCACGGTTGCGCCTTTGAGAGCTATGGTGTTCTTGAAGACCAGTCTCAACATTGATGGCCTTATTCACCAAGGTGGCGAAATCAGCAAAGTCGTGCACTAGAAGTGCGAGCTTGATGTCAGCTTGAAGGCCGTCACGGAACTTCTCCTGTCTGCGAGCATCAGTTGCAATGTCCTTCTTCAGCATAGCGGGATAAGTCCAGAAACTCCCGCTGATAAGCTTCAACAGTCTTGTTGCCTTGGGTGAGGTTGCGAAACTCACGCTTCTTCCTGTCCATGATTCCCTGAGGAATGAAGCGGGCACGGAAGGCAGCCTGAAAGTCTGGCCAGGAGATGATTGTCCCAACTGGCAGAGTACGCCTATGGCTGTCCCACCATTGAGCTGCGGGTCCCTTCAGGAAGAAGGAAGCAAAAGTGACATAGCTGGCAGGGGCTACATCAGCAGACTCCATCTCATAGGTGATGTCACGGAGCCAGTCATCAGCATCCAGCGGCTGGGTTGAGCTGCGGTACACACTTGGGTTGAGGCGTATGAAATCCTGCAGAGTTGTTGTGTTTGGATGCTGGTTCATATTGGGGCGAGGAAACTGAGCCATCATGTTTTCCATGAACTGGCGATTCATCTCAAGTTGTTGGATCATACCAGCCATGTACTCAGGCGGTGGTGGGAAGTTGCCACCACGACCACGACCAGCTGGTCTAACCATCCTGCTAATATATAACAGGGGTAGTTCAGTATTGAGAATTTGCATAGACAAGAGTCATTCATGATGAAACATGCATAATGAAAGGAGCACGACAGATACCACATAGATAGTCGGCATAACTTACAAAAGGGGTCGGACATAGAGTTCAGTACACAGAGTTCCGTACATAGACTAAGTCATCATAGGCGGCACGCAGGCTCGCGAGTGCATCTAAGACTAATGAACAAGACTACATCAGTCCCAGGAGGTACTGTGAAGGTAGCTGTAACCTGACAGCTGGTAGTGAGGCAACGGATAGTCCTCCACGTCAGTGGCCTGGGGGCCGCGGATACTCTGGTGTAGAACCCGACGCTCAGGTGGCAGAAGAGGACCAAGTGCGGGAGAGTAGCCTCCCACCTCTGGCCATCCGACACCGTGGGGCATCACGGTCCTGGCTGGGTAGATCGCAGAACGCGGCAGCTGTCCAGACCGGACAAAGGGGTGCAACCGCGTCAGAGCCCTGTAAAGGTGCTGACGAGTGGTGTACAACTCGTGGCGAAGAGCTCTGTTAGCTCGGTCCAGCCCATCAGCATGCAGAACCAGGCGCTGATGGTGGAACGGCTCTCGGGTGACGGTGGAGTAGGCGGCAGTGTAGTATCCCTCCGCACCAACGTCAGATGCGATAGGAATGTGCCTGAAAGGGGAAGTGTCCAATGCCTGATACTCTCCACGAAGACGTGTCAGAGCAGCATGAGCCGCATCGTGGACTGCCATCTCGATGGTCACTCCAACACCATGAGCGGTGTGCAGCACGGTAGTGGACTCATACTCCCGAGAGTAGAGGTGGACGATGGCACGGTACTGCTCCTGGTTAAAGTCCTGGTACTCCTCGTAGACGGTGTACTCAGGGTGCCAGCGATAACCCAGATAGGTCATCATATCAGCTAGCACAGCAGGTGATCCTGAGGCACCAATGGCCGCAGTGTGGCGCACGACCTGCCTCGCGGGTTCCATCTGAAAACAAAGATGTTTCAATGGAGTCAAATGACAACATGGGCACTATTCAAAATGCTATCCTACAGAATAACTATGGCTTATCCAACTTCGGGGTGAACGTGGTAACGGGATCCTAATGTTAGAGTTAGAAAATTCGTTTAACCCGAGTAGAAAAGAGTTCAGAGTCCCAGAGTAAAGGTCGAGGAGTAAAAGATCCTAGTACCACCCGATGGCGACGTGGGCCCGTAAGGCACACAGCCAAGTTAGTAAAAGTTTTTGTAATGTCTAGACTCGACTTCGGCCAAGGAGTGTGGAAGGGGGATTCCTACAGGCAGTCGGCTCTGATACCAACTTGTGACGCCCCCGATTCAATCGTACACTAATCATGCACGCAAATGTGTACGATCAAGATCAGGGACTCACGGGAAGATATCACAACACAACTCTACAAATAAAATAAGTCATACAAGCATCATAATACAAGCCAGGGGCCTCGAGGGCTCGAATACAAGTGCTCGATCATAGACGAGTCAGCGGAAGCAACAATATCTGAGTACAGACATAAGTTAAACAAGTTGCCTTAAGAAGGCTAGCACAAACTGGGATACAGATCGAAAGAGGCGCAGGCCTCCTGCCTGGGATCCTCCTAAACTACTCCAGGTCGTCGTCAGCGGGCAGCACGTAGTAGTAGGCACCTCCGGTGTAGTAGGGGTCGTCGTCGACGGTGGCGTCTGGCTCCTGGACTCCAGCATCTGGTTGCGACAACCAGGAAGAAGGAAAGGGGAGAAAAGGGGGGAGAAAGCAACCGTGAGTACTCATCCAAAGTACTCGCAAGCAAGGAACTACACTACATATGCCTGGGTATATGTGTAAGGAGGCCATATCAGTGGACTGAACTGCAGAATGCCAGAATAAGAGGGGGGATAACTAATCCTGTCGAAGACTACGCTTCTGGTCACCTTCGTCTTGCAACAGGCAGAAGAGGGTAGGTCGAAGTCCTCCAAGTAGCATCTCCAAGTAACATCTCATAGCATAATCCTACCCGGCGATCCCCTCCTCATATCCCTGAGGTAGAGCGACCACCGGTTGTATCTGGCACTTGGAAGGGTGTGTTTTATTAAGTATCCGGTTCTAGTTGTCATAAGGTCAAGGTACAACTCCAAGTCGTCCTGTTACCGAAGATCACAGCTATTCGAATAGATTAAACTTCCCTGCAGGGGTGCACCACATAGCCCAACACGCTCGATCCCATTTGGCCGGACACACTTTCCTGGGTCATGCCCGGCCTCGGAAGATCAACACGTCGCAGCCCCACCTAGGCAAAACAGAGAGGCCAGCACGCCGGTCTAAACCTAAGCGCACAGGGGTCTGGGCCCATCGCCCATAGCACACCTGCACGTTGCGTACGCGGCCGAAAGCAGAACTAGCCCCCTTAATACAAGAGTAGGCTTACGTTCCAATCCGGCGCGCGCCGCTCCGTCGCTGACGTCTGAAGTGCTTCGGCTGATACCACGACGTCGGGATACCCATAACTACTCCCACGTAGATGGTTAGTGCGTATAGGCTCGTAGCCAGACTCAGATCAAATACCAAGATCTCGTTAAGCGTGTTAAGTATCCGCGAACGCCGAACAGGGCCAGGCCCACCTGTCTCCTAGGTGGTCTCAACCTGCCCTGTCGCTCCGCCATAAAGATCCACACAGAGGGCCGTCGGGACAAAGGTCCTTTCAGCCCCCAATCCGTGAATCACTCGCGGGTACTCTTCGAGCTGACCCGACTTTAGTCACCATCTGTATAGTATGTATGTATGTATAGTATATACCCGTGATCACCTCCCAGGTGATCACGGCCCGATAGTATAGCAAGGCAGACTGACAAGAATGTAGGGCCAATGATGATAAACTAGCATCCTATACTAAGCATTTAGGATTGCAGGTAAGGTATCAACAGGTGTAGCAACAATGTCAGGCTATGCATCAGAATAGGATCAACAGAAAGCAGTAACATGCTACACTACTCTAATGCAAGCAATATAGAGAAGAATAGGTGATATCTGGTGATCAAGGGGGGGGCTTGCCTGGTTGCTCTGGCAAGAGAGAGGGGTCGTCAACTCCGTAGTCGAACTGGGCAGCAGCAGCGTCGGTCTCGTAGTCTACCGGAGAGAAGAGGGGGAAGAAACAATGAATACCAAGTAAACAGATGCATATCGATGCATGACATGTCAAGAAGCGATGCTAGGCGTGCCCTAACGTGGTATAAGGTGGTACTGGTCAAGGGGGAATCATCCGGGAAAGTATTCCCGGTGTTTCGTGTTTTCGGGCAGAGGAGCCGGAGGGGGAAAGTTGCGGGTTCGATAGGTTAGGGGGGTGTGGTGGACGAACGGACTGCGTATCCGGAATCGTCTCGTCGTTCTGAGCAACTTTCATGTTGAAAATATTTTAATCCGGATTACGGATTAAAAGATATGATTTTTAAAAGATTTTATTAATTTCAGGAATTTAATTAATTATTTAATTAATTTCGAAAATGCTTTTATGACATCAGCATGATGTCATGCTGACATCATCAGTCAACAGGGTTGACCGAGTCAACCCTGACAGGTGGGTCCCGCATGTCATTCTCTAATATCTAATTAACCTAATCAGAGTTAATTAACATTAGTTAATTAGGTTAATTAGTGATTAGGGTTAATTAATCAGAATTAATTAGACTAATTAATTACTTACTTAATTAATTAATTAATTAATTAGTTAATTAGTTTTAATTCATTTTCATTTTATTTTTATTAATTATATTTATTGTTTTTATTTATTTTATTTTTTATTATTTTATTTTTATTTTATTATTATTATTATTATTATTATTATTTTTATTTTTTTATTTTTTTGCGTTCTGGGGGCGGGGCCCCCTAGTCAGTGGCCCGGGGGCCTTAGCGGATCGGGTGCGGGTGCTGGGGTGGAGATGGGCGTCGGGCGCCAGCCCGAGCGGGCGCTCGCCCAAGGGCGCACGGGGCGACGACAGGCACGACAGCCCAGGGCGGGGGCCGACGAGGTCGGGGGAGGACCGGCCCGTACCGGCGAGCGGCGGTGTCGAGCAGGCAAGGGCGGCGGCGTGCTCGCCGGCGAGCGGCTCGGGCGAGGAGAGGAGAGAGGGAGGCCGGGAACGGCATGGCCGCGGACGGCGCACCGCGGGACCGCGAGGGGGCGGCCGGAGCCGGCGACGGGGAGGCCAGGGGCGTCGACGGCGTTCGGGAGGGAACTAGGGGGAGAGAGGGGACCGATGGGGGAGGGGAGTGCTCACGGGGGGGGGAGCGTGGGGTCTATGAGGCGGGCGCGGTGGAGGGCGGTGATGACCGGCGAGGAGGCGGGCGGGGAAGCGGTCGCCGGCGTCGGGGAGGGCGTCCGGTGAGGCGGGGAGGCCGGGGTTGACCCCGCGGTGGCGGGTGCCCCGCGCGTGGAGGCGACGGAGGGGAGGAGGGGTCCGGGCGGTGGAGAGGAGGAGGGGGGTGGAGGCGACCGGTTGGGGCGGCGGGGGCCGCCGACGATGAGGGGTGCGACGGGGGTCTCGCCCCCGATCTGGATCGGGGCGGGGGCAGGGGAAAGGGGATCGGGGCGGGGGGGGGGGGCGAGTGGGGGCGAGTGAGGTGGGGCGGCTAGGGTTTCTAGCCGCGGGAGGGCTAAGTGGCCGGCCGGCTGGGCCGGCCCAGGGTAGGGGGCTGGGCCAGGGGTGAGGGGGCCAGGTGGGGGGGGGGTTCGGGGGGGCTGGCTGGGCCAGGTGGGGAAGGGCTGGCCCAGATGGGCCAGTGGGGGTTCCTTCCCCCCACCTCTTTTGTTTTATTTTCCTTTTTTTATATTTTTCCCTTTTCTTACTTTCTGTTTTAGATTAATTAAAATACCAAAACATTTTACAAAATTTTGTGCACCCCACCATAATTAGGTTTGCTATTTTAGACAACCCCCGAACATTTTAGTTTTAGTTTTTGAAACCTTTTATCTTTGGTTTTGTTTTGAATTTATTTGTAGACCGGGTTCGAATCAACGTGAGGTTAGCCACAGTAACCAAGGTGATCACTGTTGCTTAATCATCCGGGTGTTACAGCCCCCCTCCGACCCGAGTCGCGCCTCGCCGACGCGCCCGTCGGGCGCCCATGCCCGTTACCGCACGCCCAACCCGCAAGGCCCCTGGGGCCTATGACAGGAGGGCCCCGCCTCCAGAACGTTTCCATAAAAAAAAGGGAAAAATAATAATTAAAGAATTAATAAGAATTAATTAATTAATTAACTAACTAACTAACTTAATTAATTTTGATTAATTAGACTAAACAAATAACTAACTAAACTAACTAAACTGTTAGAGTAGACTAAAACAGTCAATGACAGGGGGTCCCACCCCTGTTGACTAGTCAAACATTGACTGGTCAACTGGGTCCCTCTGGCCCACCTGTCAGCCACTGGGTACAGTTTTGTGTACACTGTGCTGGGTGCGCCTAGCAATTTAGCATTTATTTTCGAACTAAAAATAATTTCAGAATAATAATAAAATATTTAGAAAATCGTATCTTTTAATTCGTAACTCGGATTAAAATATTTTCAACATGAAAGTTGCTCAGAATGACGAGACGAATCAGGATACATAGCCCGTTCGTCTGCCACGCACCCCTAGCATAGCAAACACGCAACTTTCCCCCTCCGGTTCATCTGTCCGAAAACGCGAAACACCGGGAATACTTTCCCGGATGTTTTCACCCTTCACCGGTTGTCGTGGTTCTAAGTCAGACAGTAGTGTAGGGGGGTAAGTATGGAAAGGCAAGATCTTAGCTATGGAAAAGTTGTAAGCACGCAAGGTTTATGAGTCCAGGCCCTTCTCAGAGGAAGTAATAGCCCTACGTCTCGGAGCCCGGAGGCGGTCGACTGGATTATGCGTGTATGAATTACAGGGGTGCGAACCCTTGTCTCGGAGGAGGGGGTGGCTTATATAGAGTGCGCCAGGACCCCAGCTAGCCCACGTTACAAAGGGTTCAATGTACATTAAGGCAGGGCATTACTGGTAACGCTAGTAATAAAGTGCTATGATGACCATAAAAGCTACTTAATAACGGACCGTTAGCATGCGGAGTGCCTTTAGGTCTCCTGACTGTCGAGTGGCTTAGTCTTGGTCGAGTATCTTTGAGTCTGTCGAGTGGAACACCTCCAAGTCGATTGAAAGATGATTTCTTCTAGAGATGTCTTTGGGTAGGTCAGTTTGGACAGGTCCATGCCCCTACCCTAGGTACATAGCTTCATCATTAGCCCCCGAATGGATCGAGGTTTGAGTGGGAAAGGGATTGAGCACTTCTCTGACTCATTTTTCATGCCATGAGCATTTCTTGTTTCGGATCAATGAACCTGAGCGATGGCAGCGACTTCCTTTCCAGTCGCCTTGATCCATTCTTAGGTTTTTGTCGAGTGAGTTTCTGTACTTGAAAGGCTTTGAGTGACGGTGCGGAGGAGACCTTTGGTCTAACAAGTTGTTTCGCTGCCCGCAGATTTCGTGGGACCCGAATTTTGGGAAGCGCGCGGGACGGGGGAGGCCGCAGTAATCGGATGGGATAGAGCGGAGCCGCCTCGATCCCCACGCCACCTTTTTTGCCACGTATCGCGCGCGCGATTGTTACGGGATTTGACAGAACCGCCCAGGCCTACCAGTCAGCCACTCAGAAGCGGCCTCATATAAGGCGTTGGACCAGGGTCTCCCGAACAGTGCGTCCCCATTATCTCTTCTCCTCTTCACGCTCCTCCGCTGCGCTCACTCTCGCCCTCGCGCCACCGTTCCATATGCGTCTCGCCGGCGATGATGGGGAAGGAGAAGACGGCGACTCGGGAGCGGGCAAAGAAGGCGACGGCAAGGTCGAAGGGGAAGGCGACAGTCGGGGAGGATCCTCCTCGCGAACCGGCCTGCCAAAGGGCTGGATCTAGGGCGACTGGATCCACTCGAGGCTCACCCAAGAAGACCTCGACGTCCTGGCCGAGGGAGGGCTGATCCCCTATGACTCGGCGCGGCTTCCGGGGAAGGAATCCGAGCCGCAACCCCGGGAGGGTGAGCGCGTTCTTCTTGCCACCCACGTCGACCGTGGATTTTCCTTGCCTCCTCACCCTTTCTTTTGAGGATTTCTGAACTTCTTTGGGGCACAACTCCACCATTTTACTCCCAACACAATCGTTTATCTCGCCGCTTTCATTTATTTGTGTGAGAATTTCCTAGGTTGCCGGCCTCACTGGGGTCTTTTCAAGCATATTTTCACTTGTCGCTCCCAGACAGTGAAAAAGGCTAATCCGAGTGACGAGAGGACCCAAGTGATCCAGATGTGTGGGGGTCTTGGTATCCAGATGAGAGGGAAAAGCTCCTTTCCGGCCATGATTCTTCCCGACTCAGTTCGCGGATGGCAGTCGACCTGGTTTTACTGTAAAGACCAGTCGACGCCAGGGCAGTCGACTGGCCTCCCTCCCTTTACCATGGACCGAGTGAGGAAACCATCCCCTTTGAAGGTGCTCCCGGAGGAGAAAGCGCAGGTGAGGGTGCTGGTCGAGCGAGTGGTCCAGCTTATCCGTGACGGGGTCACCGGTATGGATCTCTTGGAGGTCTTCCTCCAGCGGCGCATCCAGCCTCTTCAAGCCCGAGACCATCCGATGTGGATGTATTCGGGTCTTGAAGACTCCACTCGGATTCACCCGGAGGAGGTCGATGACGACACACTGGAGAAGTGGCTGTCGGGCATTACCGGAAACAAGGATAACCCCAGGGGAGCCAGGAGAGTTCCCCCATTCGACCAGTCTCATGCACCAGAGAAGGTCTGATTCTGAGTTTTTGCTTGTAATCTGAATTCACTCGCGCAGCTGCCTATACTGCGTCGACTGACTTTGTTCTCCCTGCTTTCTTTCAGGCCATTATTGAAATGTATTCAATGCCCAACGGAGAGCAAGAGCAAGCTCTGGAAGGCGAGGCGAGTGGCGGCGACAGTGGCGAGTGGACTTCCGACGGTGAAGGGGATGGAGGAAGCGACGACTCAAGCGATGGAGAAGAAGTCGAGTCGCCCCCTCGCAGGGAGAGGCGATCCAAGCTTGACCAAGAACGACCGAGCGCCCGCGAAAAGGCAACTGCTCAGGCTGGTCAGTCTTCGAAGCGTCCTCGGATCTCTTCACCAACCCCGACTGAGAAGGCGCCAAAGCACCCCAAAGTTGCAGAGCCGAAGACTCGGAAGGCGTTGCCGAAGATCAAGATTGATATCCCCGTCGCTTCCGCGTGAGTGTCTCTCTTTGTATTCACTCGATGCTCCGCGCTGTTTGTTTTTCTTGTTTTAACTGGACGAACTTTGGAACTGTCAGCGCTGCCACTTCCGGGACCTCAGCTTACAGGGACGATGATGAGGTGATGGAGGATGCGGTCACTTCTAATCTAGGTATGATTTCTGCCATACTGTCTTTGTTCGGTCGATTCAACTGCAATGTGCATCATTGGGTGACGTGATTTTGGCAATTGAACTTTGCACAGCTCCCAACATTATTGACCTCCCCGATGATGATGAAGAGCCCGAGAGGTCTTTGACAAGGAAGAATAGGCAAGCCCCTGCAAGCGAGGCGCTACAGTCGACGCCGAGGGCGGAACCAGTCGTTCAGGACACTGGCGACGCCAATCGGGGTTCTGTTACCTTCGCCGTGCCACTGTCGAGTGCCTTGCCTTCTTCGTCGACTGCTCAGGCCCCTGTCGACCCACCTTCAGTTTTTGCGACCCATCATGTCCCAGAAGATGAAGTGAATGCTGCCAGGGAAGTGATACGCCAGGCGGGCGTCATGATGGAGAAGATGAAGATGGTGTGGGACACCAGTCAGGCTGCCTACGACGCCAGCTCGGCTCTCCAAAGCAACGTTCAGGTTAGTTGGTCGCCGCTTGTTCTGTTAGGATATGATAACTGAAGACTCTTTTCGAAAATCTTTGCGTTAGTACACCCACTGGGTGCGTTGGTTGAACTTTGAATTAGTGGGGGCACGCTGAGTGCACCCACTGGGTGTAGTCCCCGAGACAACAGTGGACTGCGGGCAGTCGACTGTAATCTTTGTATTTTGTCGAGTGTAAACCGAACTGATATTTTGTCTATTCCACTCGGTCTGGTCGGGTGGGGTTAGAACCGGTGGGGGCACGCCAAGTGCACCCACTGGGTGTAGTCCCCGAGACCGCGGTCGACTGCTGGCAGTCGACTGTGGTCTGAGTTCTTTCTCTCTTCTTCTCTTTTTTCTCCCTGCACTCGACTCCGGCGGGCCGGTCGAGTGGGATCAGAACCGGTGGGGGCACGCAAAGTGCACCCACTGGGTGTAGTCCTCGAGGCTATGGTGGACTGCGGGCAGTCGACCGTAGCCTTAGTACTTATTGACTTTGTTGTTTTTCGCTGTAAAAATAACTTCTCCCCTTTGATTTCAGAAATCTTGTGATCTTGGAGCTCGCTTTGCTGACTTGGAGAAACAGCAGATCCAACTGAACCTTGACTTGGAGCTGGCCAAGACAGAGCTGCAAAGGGTCAAGGACGACGCCACTGGTAAAACGAATTTGTCGACTGCTCTATCTTAGGCTTGAGTACCCTTCTGCTCTTTCTGAATCAGGCATCATTTCTTTGTAGAAAAACTGTGAGAAGCTCTGGCGAAGAAGGATCAGGATTTGGATGCTGCTCGAAAGGAGGCTGACGACAGAACCGCTCTAGCTGAACAGAAACTGGCTTCGGTCGGCCAGTTAGAAGAAGAGAATACCAGGCTGAAATCTGCTCTGAATGACGCCAACAAGGAGTGCTCGCGCTGGAAGAAGGAGAATCTCATCCTGGGCGAGAAGATGGAAAGCATTGCTCGCAGGAGGGACGATCTGGAGAGCTATCTGAGGGGCCTTGCCAAGAAGTTGTTCATCAAGCTTGAAGGTGCACATTTTGTTCCGACTGATTTTTTTATGTCGACTCAGTGTACGAAAATTGACTTATCCTCGTGAATGCAGAGTTTTGCCAGAACTTCGAGGAGGAGACTGGGCGGATTGAGCCAGGTTTGGACCCAATCAATTCTCCCGTCTGCTCCGACTGGAATCCCGCATCGACGGTGTCGTGGACTACTTGGCTCGACTGAAGGTCGCCATGTCGCGGATCGACCCGGCACTTTGGCCAGAGACCACGCCCCAGAATGATCTCGAGTCCCTGATGACTCGACTTAACGAAATCCCTGATCGAGTGCAGGAGTGGAAGAAATCTTCTGCCCGGTGTGGAGCTGATGTGGCCCTGTCTCTGGTTCGCGTCCATTGCAAGGAGGTGCGTCAAGATAAGCTAGCGGCAATCAAGGTCGCCAACACCCAGAAGCATGACTTCCGATCTTTTATGGAGACTTTCATCGCTGCAGCCACTCGGATCGCCGACGGCGTCGACCTAGACGAGTTCGTCGAGCCTGCTAGTCCTCCTCCCGCGGAGTGAACAAACTTTTATGCCTCACCTTAAATTTGCCTCGGGATGCCGAGTGGTTTTTGTAACCGTTAAACTCTTTCAGGCTGAAAGCCCGAGCACTTCGATCTGTGGTCCGGAACCTTTAGGGTTTATCTGAACTTGGTTTGTCATTAAATATCTTCATGAATCCCCAGTCGAGTGGGAACCGTTCTTCATTCGAGACAACTTTTGTATTTGTGGCGCAGCTCCGAAGGAGAAGGTGGTAGTCGACCTGCATCTTGCTATTGCAGAGTGGGACGGAGCGCACATTGTATTTGTGGCGAAGCTCTCAAGGAAAAGGTGGCAGTCGACCTGCACCTCGTTACTGCAGAGCAGGATGGAGCGCACATTGTATTTGTGGCGAAGCTCTCACGGAGAAGGTGGCAGTCGACCTGCACCTCGTCGTCCTTGAGGATTCAGATGTGTTTCATACTTAGGCGAGTACTGGACTGCAGCTAAGCCTCCAAGTGGGAGGCTGGCTCACCACTCGGTAGGATTTTCAAATACTTAGGCGAGTACTGGACTGCAGCTAAGCCCCCGAGTGGGAGGATTGCTCTCCACTCGGTAGGATTTTTTCAAACTTAGGCGAGTGCCGGACTGCAGCTAAGTCTCCAAGCGAGAGAACTTAGGCGAGTACTGGACTGCAGCTAAGCCCCCGAGTGGGAGGATTGCTCTCCACTCGGTAGGATTTTTTCAAACTTAGGCGAGTGCCGGACTGCAGCTAAGTCTCCAAGTGAGAGAATCTTAGGCGAGTACTGGACTGCAGCTAAGCCTCGGAGTGGGAGGATTGCTCTCCACTCGGTAGGATTTTTTCGAACTTAGGCGAGTGCCGGACTGCAGCTAAGTCTCCAAGTGAGAGAACTTAGGCGAGTACTGGACTGCAGCTAAGCCCCCGAGTGGGAGGATTGCTCCCCACTCGGTAGGATTTTTTCAAACTTAGGCGAGTGCCGGACTGCAGCTAAGTCTCCAAGTGAGAGAACTTAGGCGAGTACTGGACTGCAGCTAAGCCCCCGAGTGGGAGGATTGCTCTCCACTCGGTAGGATTTTTCAAACTTAGGCGAGTGCCGGACTGCAGCTAAGTCTCCAAGTGAGAGAACTTAGGCGAGTACTGGACTGCAGCTAAGCCCCCGAGTGGGAGGATTGCTCTCCACTCGGTAGGATTTTTTCAAACTTAGGCGAGTGCCGGACTGCAGCTAAGTCTCCAAGTGAGAGAACTTAGGCGAGTACTGGACTGCAGCTAAGCCCCCCGAGTGGGAGGATTGCTCTCCACTCAGTAGGATTTTTTCAAACTTAGGCGAGTGCCGCACTGCAGCTAAGTCTCCAAGTGAGAGAACTTAGGCGAGTACTGGACTGCAGCTAAGCCCCCGAGTGGGAGGATTGCTCTCCACTCGGTAGGATTTTTTCAAACTTAGGCGAGTGCCGGACTGCAGCTAAGTCTCCAAGTGAGAGAACTTAGGCGAGTACTGGACTGCAGCTAAGCCTCCGAGTGGGAGGGTTGCTCTCCACTCGGTAGGATTTTTTAAATACTTAGGCGAAACGGATTCACAGCTAAGCCCCCGAGTGGGAGGCTGGCTCGCCACTCAGTAGGACATTGTTTTTACAAACTTAGGCGAAGCGGATTCGCAGCTAAGCCACCCATTGGGGGATTTCTCACGCAAACAAAAACAATAATAATCACTGGGAAAATTATAACGCTCTTGTCTTTGATAAATAAACTACAGGAGTTTTTCTTATTACATCTCATCCGAGTGAGAATTCAAGTATAAAAGGGGCGGAGGAGCTCCGCATTCCAGGCTCGCGGCTCATCAATCTGGCGATCGACATTGTAGAGGTGGTATGCTCCACTGTGGAGGACTCTGGTGACTATGAAGGGGCCTTCCCAAGTAGGAGCGAGTTTGTGTGGTTTCTGCTGATCCACTCGGAGGACTAAGTCTCCTTCTTGGAAGGCTCGACTCTTCACGTTTCTGGCATGGAATCGACGCAAGTCTTGCTGATAGATGGTCGATCGGATCATGGCCATTTCTCTTTCTTCTTCCAGGAGGTCGACTGCGTCCTGCCGGGCTTGTTCTGCTTCATCTTCAGAGTAGAGCTCGACTCGGGGAGCGTTGTGAAGCAGGTCACTCGGCAAGACTGCCTCGGCTCCGTAGACCAGAAAGAATGGGGTTCTTCCGGTCGATCGGTTCGGGGTTGTCCTCAATCCCCAAAGGACTGATGGAAGCTCGTCGACCCATGCACCTGCTGCGTGCTTGAGATCGCGCATCAATCGGGGTTTCAGTCCTTTGAGAATTAGGCCGTTTGCCCTTTCTGCTTGCCCATTCGACTGGGGGTGAGCGACCGAAGCATAGTCGACCCGAGTGCCCTGAGAGGCGCAAAAGGCCCTGAATTTGTCGGAATCGAAGTTTGACCCATTGTCAGTGATGATGCTGTGCGGAACTCCATATCTGAATATCAACTCTCTGATGAAACTGATAGCAGTGCAAGCATCAAGATTCTTGATAGGCTTGGCTTCAATCCATTTGGTGAACTTGTCGACTGCTACCAGTACATGAGTGAAGCCGCTCCTACCCGTTCTCAGTGGTCCAACCATGTCCAGCCCCCAAACAGCGAAGGGCCAGACGAGTGGAATGGTTTTCAGGGCTGACGCGGGCTTGTGCGACATATTGGAGTAATACTGACATCCTTCACATTTGTCGACTATCTCTTTTGCCATTTCATTGGCTCTTGGCCAGTAGAATCCCGCTCGGTATGCTTTAGCCACAATGGTCCGAGAGGACGCATGATGACCACAGGTCCCCGAGTGGATATCATCAAGGATCATCTGACCTTCTTCTGGTGTAATACACTTCTGGCTGACCCCAGTCGCGCTTTCTCTATATAACTGTCCCTTTATGACTGTAAAGGCCTTGGATCGATGGACGATCTGTCGAGCCTCTTCTTCGTCCTCTGGGAGTTCTTTCCTTAGGATGTACGCGATGTATGGTACTGTCCAAACGGGAGTGATGACCAAGACTTCCATGATCAGGTCGACCACAGTTGGAATTTCAACTTCAGTCGGATCCGTGGCACTTTTTGGCTGCGGGGCCTCTTCAGTGAAGGTATCCTCCTGAACTGATGGTGTGTAGATGTGTTCCAAAAACACATTGCTGGGAACGGCTTCTCTTTTGGAACCTATTTTTGCCATATCATCAGCTGCTTGATTTTTCAATCGTGGTATGTGATGAAGCTCTAACCCCTCGAATTTCTTCTCCAGCTTTCTCACTGCATTGCAATAACCAGTCATGGCTGGACTTCTGACGTCCCATTCCTTCATCACCTGATTAACCACCAAATCTGAGTCGCCATAGACCATGAGGCGACGGACGCCGAGTGAAATGGCCATGCGCAACCCATATAAAAGTGCTTCGTATTGTGCCTCGTTATTGGAGGAATCAAAGTGGATTTGAAGAAGATATCTGAGTTTATCTCCTCCGGGGGAGACCAACACCACTCCGACACCGGAACCATTCAACATCTTGGAGCCGTCGAAGAACATGGTCCAATGCTCCGAGTGAACCTGAGTTGGCAGTTGCTGTTCAATCCACTCGGCGACGAAATCTGCGATTGCCTGGGACTTGATAGCTTTCTTTGCCTCAAACTTGATATCTAGAGGAAGGAGTTCAATCGCCCATTTTGCCACTCGACCAGTTGCATCCCTGTTATGCAGGATCTCTGACAATGGAGCGTTGCTGACGACTGTAATGGAATGATCAGAGAAGTAGTGAGCAACTTTCTTTGTGGTCATATAAATCCCATATACAAGCTTCTGATAATGAGGATATCTTTGCTTCGATGGGGTCAAGACTTCGGAAATATAATATACTGGGTGCTGAACTTTGAAGGTTTTTCCTTCTTCTTCCCGCTCGACCGTAAGTACCGTACTGACGACTTGTCCTGTGGCTGCAATGTAAAGCAGCAAAGGCTCCTTGCTGATTGGGGCAGCAAGCACCGGCTAGGTGGAGAGCAGAGCTTTGAGCTCTGCAAACGCTGCATCAGCTTCAGGAGTCCACTCGAACTTGTCGGACTTCTTCATCAATCGGTAAAGAGGCAATGCCTTTTCACCGAGACGAGATATGAATCGACTTAGGGCGGCCAAGCAACCAGTAAGCTTCTGGACGTCGTGCACTCGCACAGGACTTTTCATTCGGAGTATAGTACCGACTTTTTCTGGATTGGCGTCGATTCCCCGTTCAGAAACGAGAAAACCGAGTAATTTTCCGCCAGGAACTCCGAATGTGCACTTTGATGGATTAAGCTTGATATCATACCTCCTGAGGTTGGCAAAGGTTTCAGCAAGGTCAGTCAGCAGGTCGGAACCCTTCCGTGACTTGACCACAATATCATCCATGTACGCCTCCACATTCCGACTGATTTGAGTGAGCAAACACTTCTGAATCATCCTCATGAATGTGGCTCCGGCATTCTTGAGGCCGAACGGCATGGTAACATAACAGAAGCAGCCGAATGGAGTGATGAAGGCTGTTTTGATCTCGTCAGGTCCATACAGACGGATCTGATGGTACCCGGAATAGGCGTCTAAAAAAGACAGTCGCTCACATCCCGCAGTCGAGTCGACTATCTGATCGATGCGGGGGAGAGGAAAATGATCTTTTGGGCAGGCCCGATTGATATGTTTAAAGTCAATGCACATGCGAAGTGACTTGTCCTTCTTGGGGACCATAACAACGTTGGCGAGCCACTCGGAGTGGTAGATTTCTCGGATGAACTCCGCTGCTAAGAGCCGAGCCACCTCCTCGCCAATGGCCTTTCTCTTTTGGACGGCGGACCGTCGGAGATGTTCCTTGACAGGTTTTACTTTTGAGTCGACTCTTAGGCGGTGCTCAGCCAGCTCCCTGGGAACACCCGGCATGTCAGAAGGCTTCCATGCGAAAATGTCCCAGTTCTCACGGAGGAACTGGATGAGCGCTTCTTCCTATTTGGAGTCGAGTGTTGTCGAGATATGAGTTGGAGCAGCGCTGGGGTCGGTCGGGTGGATGTGAGCTGTCTTCGTATCGCCAGTCGACTGAAAAGCTGATTCTGTAGCGGGCTTCTTGGCTCGCAACAAATCACTCGGGTCTGCAGTCTTCTGGTATTCCTGTAACTCCACCACTGCCATCTGAGCATCGGCGATCTTCGAACCTTTCTGAAAACATTCTTCCGCTTTCTTCCGATTGCCCGTAATAGTGATCACACCTTTGGGGCCAGGCATCTTCAATTTGAGATACACATAACATGGTCGGGCCATGAAGCGTGCATAAGCTGGCCTGCCCAAAATAGCGTGGTAGGCACTCTGGAAGTCTACAACTTCAAATGTCAACTTTTCTTTGCGGTAATTCTTGGAATCACCGAAAACCACATCAAGAGCAATCTGGCCGAGTGATTCAGCCTTCTTCCTAGGAATGACTCCATGGAAACTCATGTTGCTGGCACTGAATCTGGACATCGGAATGCCCATCCCTTCCAATGTCTCAACATATAATATGTTCAAACCACTGCCACCATCCATCAGGACTTTGGTCAGTCGAGTGCCTTCAACAACTGGGTCGACCACCAAAGCTTGCCTCCCAGGGGTGGCAATGTGCGTTGGGTGATCGGACCGGTCGAATGTTATGGCAGTCTGAGACCACTTTAGATAATTGGGTGTCGCCGGGCGACCATATTCACCTCTCGGTTGATAACTTTCAGTCGACTTTTGCTTTCAACATCAGCAAAAATCATCAGAGTGGAATTGACCTGAGGGTATCCGTCGTCACTATCTTCCTTGTCCTCAACTTTGTCCGACTCCTTTTCCTTATCTTTGGGCTGCTTGCCTTGGAACTGCTGGATCAAGAGTCGACACTGTCGAGTGGTATGTTTCGGGTAAATGAAATTACCCTCTTCATCTTTCTTTGTGTGGATGTGACACGGCAAATCCAACACATCATTTCCGTCCTGGTCTTTAACTTTCTTGGGGTTCCAAGGTCCTTTGGGTTTCCCCTTAAATTTTCCTTGAGTCATAGCCAAGGCTTCCCTAGGAGCAGCTGGCTCGGCTTTCCGCTTCTGTTTCCGATTGGAACTTCCTACGGCTTCTTGAGCGACTCGCTTGAGCTTGCCACTCCTGAGTCGATCCTCATCTTCACCATTAGCGTACTTGGTGGCAATCTCCATCATCCGATTTAGAGACATATCTCCGGTTCGACCGAACTTCAGATTTAGTTCTCTGTACTTAACGCCTTCTTTGAAGGCGCAAACTGCTTGGTGGTCGGGCACATTCTCAACTGTGTGATGCAACGTGATCCACCTCTAGATGTAGTCCCTCAAAGTTACATTCAGCTTCTGCACGCAAGACCGTAGTTCTGTCAGCCCTGCCGGTCGTTTGCATGTTCCTTCAAATGTGGTGACAAACACTCAGGCGAGATCTTCCCAAGTGTAAATGCTGCTGGGTGCTAACTGATTCAGCCACGCTCTGGCCGAGCCCTCCAACATGAGAGGCAGATGCTTCATGGCCACTTCATCATTGTCGCCGCCAATCTGGACGGCCACTCGGTAGTCTTCAAGCCAAGTATCGGGTTTGGACTCACCAGTGAACTTACTGACTCCAGTCGCCAACCTGAAGTTGGGAGGAATCACAGCGGCCCTGATGGCTCTGCTAAAGCACTCTGGCCCCGAAATGTGTACTCTGCCACTGGTAGGTGCATCTCTGTCGTGACCTTCTCGGTGAGCTCTGTTCCTGTCGACCAAACCTTGAACGAGAATGGATCTCGCATCAAAGCCTGGTTCCCTGGGGTCGACTAGAATCCTTGGCCCAACACTATGAGGGCGCCTGTCATCTTGCCGTCGAGGCGCATACGACCCGCTCCTCGGGGGAGGGGTGGGCACTCGACGTCGATCATCACGATCGAATCGGTGATCATACTGCTCACGGTTCCCATACTGATTACGTCGGTCTCCACGTCCCTGATGCCTCGGGGGCGATCTCGGGCTATGGGCCGACTGGACTGTGTCTGAAGCAACGGATCTGCTATGAATCCTGTTCCGCGACTGAGAAACAGCAGAATTCCGGTCTCCTGCTGCCCGGAGTAACGCTCTGATCTGCAGCAAGCCTCTACCAGCCTCTGACTGTGAAGGCTGAATCGACTCTGCTATACGGGCTGTAGCTGCTAAATTCTGAATCGGAGTTCGGTATACCTGCAGGGGCGGAAAGAGCTGACGTCGACTGGATTATGGAACCCGTTGTCGCGCACGCTCGTCGAGTGCTCGCTGGAGGTTCTCCAGTCGAGTGCGCTCGGCCAAGTTTGCCAGACATGCGTCTTCCAAGGCACGAGCCTCGGGGGTTTCTCCAATGACAGGAGTGTGCAGTGCATCCATGTTCAGGCGGCGAAGTTCTTCTCTCTGCAGCGACGTGAGAGGCTCAGGAAGATATTCCTCACGGGGACGCGATAGGTCGCCTCCACCCGCGCCTCCGTCGGTGCGGGGAAAACCGGGAGGACTGGGCGGTCCATCGACCATCAGAACCTCCGCCGCCGGATCGCTGCTGTCACACTCGGACGCGGTCTCTGCGGAGCCAGGCGACAGGTCGAACAGGCCGTAGAGGGATTCGTCGGGATCGATCGCCGCGACTTGAGGGGTGGCCGACTGGCGTGCCACCGCGTGTCTCACCCACCGCTAAAGTCTCGACCGACCGTAGCGCTTGCGCCGGCGGGAAACGGGGAGGGAGGACAACACAGGGGCCGACCGGTAGGGGGTTGATGGTTGCCGCAGGAGAACGCCACGGACGCACGCGCTAAAGTGCATTGCCCCGCGGAAAGGGAGTGCGTCCACGTCGAGCGGAGCCTCCTGAAGCCAAGCGGAGTCGTCAGCGATGAACGTGAGCGCGCCGAGACGGATCTCGCGGCCCTCCACCAAAACTCCGCACCATGATGATTCGGGTCGGAAAAGATCGCAACTCCTCCAACAAAATGCTAAAACACCTGCCCCACGGTGGGCGCCAACTATCGTGGTTCTAAGTCTGACAGTAGTGTAGGGGGGTAAGTATGCAGAGGCAAGATCTTAGCTATGGAGAAGTTGTAAGCACGCAAGGTTTGCCAGTTCAGGCCCTTCTTGGAGGAAGTAATAGCCCTACGTCTCGGAGCCCGGAGGCGGTCGACTGGATTATGCGTGTATGAATTACAGGGGTGCGAACCCTTGTCTCGGAGGAGGGGGTGGCTTATATAGAGTGCGCCAGGACCCCAGCCAGCCCATGTTACAAAGGGTTCAATGTACATTAAGGCAGGGCGTTACTGGTAACGCTAGTAATAAAGTGCTATGATGACCATAAAAGCTACTTAATAACTGACCGTTAGCATGCGGAGTGCCTTTAGGTCTCCTGACTGTCGAGTGGCTTGGTCTTGGTCGAGTGGTTGCTTCTTGGTCGACTATCTTTGAGTCTGTAGAGTGGAACACCTCCAAGTCGATTGAAAGATGATTTCTTCTGGAGATGTCTTTGGGTAGGTCAGTTTGGACAGGTCCATGCCCCTACCCTAGGTACATAGCTTCATCACCGGTACCACCTCGTACCGCGTTAGGGCACACTTAGCATCACGCCTTGTCATGTCATGCATCGCTATGCATCTGTTTGCTTAAATATTTATTGTTTCTTCCCCCTCTTCTCTCGTTAGACACCGAGACCGACGCCGCTGCTACCCAGTACGACTACGGTGTTGACAACCCCTCTCTCTTGCCAAAGCAACCAGGCAAGCCCCCCCCCTTGATCACCAGATATCGCCTACTCTTCTCTATACTGCTTACATTAGAGTAGTGTAGCATGTTACTGCTTTCCGTTAATCCTATCCTGATGCATAGCCTATCCTTGCTACTATTGTTGTTACCTTTACCTGCAATCCTAATGCTTAGTATAGGATGCTAGTGTTCCATCAGTGGCCCTACACTCTTGTCCGTCTGCCATGCTATACTACTGGGCCGTGATCACTTCGGGAGGTGATCACGGGTATATGTTATATACTTTATACTGTTACATTACTTATGATACTGTTCGGAGATGGGGGCTGAAGGGGCAGGTGGCTCCATCCCGGTAGAGGTGGGCCCGGGTTCCCGACGGCCCTCGACTGTTACTTTTTGGCGGAGTGACAGGGCAGGTTGAGACCACCTAGGAGAGAGGTGGGCCTGGCCCTGGTCGGCGCTCGCTGTTATCTCAAAATAACACGCTTAATGAGATCTTGGTATTTGATCTGAGTCTGGTTACTGGCCTATATGCACTAACCATCTACGCGGGGACAGTTATGGGACTCGACGTCGTGGTATCAGCCGAAGCCTTCACGACGTCAGCGACTGAGCAGCGCGCGCCAGGTTGGACTGGAACACCTACTCTTATATAAGGGAGGCTAGGTCTGCTCACCGGCCGCGTACGCAACGTGCAGGTGTGTAATGGGCGATGGGCCCAGACCCCTGCGCCATAGGATTTAGATCGGCATGCTGACCTCTCTGTTGTGCCTAGGTAGGGCTGCGACATGTTGATCTTCCGAGGCCGAGCATGACCCAGAAAAGTGTGTCCGGACAAAGGGGATCGAGCGTGTTGGGAAATGTGGTGCACCCCTGCAGGGAAGTTAATCTATTCGAATAGTCGTGATCTTCGGTAACAGGATGACTTGGAGTTGTACCTTGACCTTATGACAACTAGAACCAGATACTTAATAAAACACACCCTTCCAAGTGCCAGATACAACCCGGAGGTCGCTCTCTAACAGGGCAACAAGGAGAGGATCGCCGGTTAGGTTTATGCTATGCGATGTTACTTGGTGAACTTACCATCTACTCTCTTTTCCTGCTGCAAGATGGAGGTTACCACAAGCGTAGTCTTCGATAAGACTAGCTATCCCCCTCTTATTCCGACATTCTGCAGTTCAGTCCACATATGATACCCTTATTCCATTTGATACCAATGCATACATATGTAGTGTAGCTCCTTGCTTGCGAGTACTTTGGATGAGTACTCACGGTTGCTTTGCTCCCTCTTTTCCCCCTTTCTATACTCGATTGCTGTGACCAGACGGTGGAGCCCAGGAGCCAGACGCCACCGTCGACGATGACTACTACTACTCAGGAGGTGCCTACTACTACGTGCAGCCCACTGACGACGACCAGGAGTAGTTTAGGAGGATCCCAGGCAGGAGGCCTGCGCCTCTTTCGATCTGTATCCCAGTTTGTGCTAGCCTTCTTAAGGCAAACCTGTTTACTTAGGTCTGTACTCAAATATTGTTGCTTCCGCTGACTCGTCTATGATCGAGCTCTTATATTCGAGCCCTTGAGGCCCCCTGGCCTGTAATATGATGCTTGTATGACTTATTTTATTTGTAGAGTTGTGTTGTGATATCTTCCCGTGAGTCCCTGATCTTGATCGTACATGTTTGCGTGTATGATTAGTGTACGATTAAATCGGGGGCGTCATAGTGTCGGCGGAGGTGTGAAGCGTGATGCCAAGATTCATAGTGCCACAGATATAGCGGAGAATCCGCTTGATGGCAGCCTAGTGAATGTCTCTAGGAGCATGCATAAGAAGACACACCTGCTGCACGACATAATGTATCTCCGGTTGAGTCAGAGTGAGGTACTGGACATCACCAATGATAGACCGATAGAAAGCAGCATCCGAAGCAGGAGAACCATCCGTGGCAGAAAGCTTGGCCTTCATATGAACATGCATAGTGGAAAGCTTGCAGTTAAGCATGCCGGTGCGCTTACTTCCGCTGATGAAGGAAGAAGCCATCTGGACGGTGCACCACCTCGACACCGAGGAAGTAGTGCAAAGGACCCAAGTCCTTGATGGCGAACTCAGTGCGAAGACAAGCCGTGAGCTGACTGAGGAGATCAGCCATACATGCCGTCAAGATGATGTCGTTGACATAGAGCAGCAAGTAGGCCGTGTCAGAGCCCTGATGATAGACGAAGAGCGAGGCATCCGAGCGGGTAGAGCGGAACCCAAGCTGGTGGAGAGACGCTGTGATGCGCTGGTACCAAGCGCGTGGAGCGTGCTTGAGTCCGTACAAGGACCGCGAAAGCAGGCACATGTGGTCGGGAAGCGTCGGGTCAACAAACCCGGTGGGCTGCTGGCAGAAGACCTGCTCCTGGAGGTGACCATGGAGGAAGGCGTTGGAGATGTCCATCTGGTGCACAGGCCAAGCACGAGATACCGCAAGGTGGAGAACCATGCATATCGTGCCGGGCTTGACGACCGGAGCGAAGGTGTCGGTGAAGTCGATACTAGCACGCTGTCGGAAGCCACGAATGACCCAGCGCGCTTTGTAGCGATCAAGGGTACCATCAGGACGGAGCTTCTGTTTAAAGACCGGTAATCACGTTGGCGTGCCGGGGACAGGGAACAAGCTACCACGTCCGCTTGTGGAACAGGGCATCAAACTCCTCTTGCATCACAGCCATCCAGAGCGGGTCATGAAGAGCGGCTCGAATGGAGGACAGCAACAGTGACGGCTCAGAGGTGGACGCCACATGGACGTAGTCATCCAAGGCGTGGTGCAAGCTCGGGCGAAAAACGCCCGTACGGGCGCGGGTGACCAGACCGGCCACATGCGCCGGGGCGGGGGGTGGCGCCAGGGGCGCCGAGGGGGCCGCAGGCGCCAACGTCGGGGGCGCCGGGGGGGGGGGGGCACTGGGCCGCGGACGCCGGGGGCGCCGCGGGGGCCATGGGCACCAATGTCGGGGGCACTGAGGACGTCAGCGCCGCGGCTGTAGGAGGCGCCGCATGCGAGGGGCGCGCCTGAAAGCCAGGGGGCGGGCCAAGAGAGGCGCGCGAGCGCCTTGGGAGAGGCGTCGAGGAACCCGCGTCACCAGTGGCGGGAGGAACAGCCAGGGGTACCTAGTGAAACGGAAACACATGCTCATCAAAGTAAATGTGCCGGGAAGTGAACACACGGTGGGAGACGGGATCATAGCACCGATATCCCTTGGAGTTGGAGGGGTAGCCGATGAAGATGCAAGCGACAGATCGAGGTGCAAACTTGTGATAAGCAGTGTCGGCAGTGCTGGGATAGCAAAGACACCCAAAAATATGAATGTCGTCATAAGACGGGGGCGTACCAAAGAGAGGATGGTGAGGTGCATAGTTCCACCGTGGGTGGCAGGGTCTAATGTTAAGAAGAAGTGATGCAGTTGCGAGTGCGTCCGGCCAGAAAGGAGGCGGCACGTTGGCATGAAACACGAGCTGGCGAACACAGTCATTCAGAGTGCGAAGGACGCGTTTGGCTCGACCGTTCTGCTGTAAAGTGTACGGGCATGTGAGGCAGAAAATTGTGCCGTCATGCGACAAAAAGGTGCCGAAAGCGAGATTGTTGAACTCTTTTCCATTGTCCGTCTGAAGCGCAAGGATGGGACGCCCAAACTGCGTGCGGATATAGGAGTAAAAGGCAGCCAAGGTAGAGAGTGCATCCGACTTTCTGCACAAAGGAAAAGTCCACACATAATGAGAATAATCATCAAGAATGACCAGATAATATAAATAGCCTGAGTTACTGGGAACCAGAGAAGTCCACACATCACTATGAATCAACTGAAAAGGAAAAGAAGCAATGGTGGTGGAATTATTAAACGGCAGACGGACATGTTTGCCGACTCGACAGGCATGACAAGTGTGATCCTCGATCTTATTGCAACTGAAACTCCTAAGAATATGACGAAGTGTGATAGGGTTGGGATGACCCAAGCGAGCGTGCCAGAGATCGACGCCAGCGGAGAGAGCAACATGTGCGGTGGTGGTGGATGAGGGCGAGTGCACCGGATAGAGCTCGTCGGGGCTGTCACGTCGGTGAAGTACCATCCTAGTTCGAGCATCTTTGACACAAAAACCAATCTTGTCAAATTCAACGGTAACAGGATTTTCATGAGTAAAACAACGAACGGAAATGAGATTCTTAATAAGATGAGGTGACACAAGTATGTTAGTCAAAGATAATGGAGTAGAAGTAGAAGGAAAAGAAGTGTGCCCAACATGTGTGATAGGAAGTGTGGAATCGTCGCGGACGATGATGCGGCGATCGGTGGAGACAGGAGTGAAGTAGGCAAGGTTACCAGGATGAGCAAACATGTGAGCCGTAGCACCGGTGTCCATGTACCAATCACCACCTCCAATGTAGTTGTTCGGTGTAGGAGCGGCATGCAGCCCGGTAAGGAGCATCGGGTCCCAGGGCGCCAGCGGCAGGGCCGGCGAGGGGGACGGAGACACCATAGGGAAGCCGTAGTCGCCGCTTAACGACGGCGGTGGGTACGCTCCATACAGCCCCGGCTACCCTGGGTAAGCCGGATGGCCTGCCGGAAAAACCTGCGGGCCCGCTGATAGATGCTACAGGTGCTGGGCGCCGTCTGGCTGCTGCCCAGCGAGCGAGTGCTGGCCCGCTGACGACCCCCACCAGTACCCGGGAGACTCGTATGTGGGCGGAGCCCGGGACGCATGCGTAGACCCATACATGGATGCGGGCGGAGTCCCGTATGCCCCGTACGTAGGATTCCTGTACATGGAAATGGGCACGTCGTAGGTGACGGCCGCCCTGTATGGCGGCGGGGCCGTGCCATAGGGCGCCAGCGGCGGAACGGCAGAGGCAACGGCGGATGGGTCTAGTGACGTCATTGCTAGTCCGATAGCAATGATCGGCGCAGTTGGGCGACATCAGTAGGAGGCTTCGGTGACGCGGGTGGTAGCGGCTGGCGAGGCAGTTGGGCGGTCGGCTGCAGGCGATACACGCAGCAACGCATTAATGAACTAGTACTAGCCACGTAATTGCAATTAGTGGTCAAACAGTAGCTTCACGTGAAAGTAGTACTGATTGGAGTAGTACTCGTGATTGGATTTGTCTTCACGTGGAGTTGCAGCCGCGTGAACGCAGGGACTTGGTGGTTTTGATCTGTGCGGGACGAGCGACGGGGCTAGCGGCTGGGAGGGCGAGCGCGCGTGGCTGGCTAGCGAATCAGGCAAGGCTGGCGGTGCTGGATAGCAGACGCGCCAAAGGAGTTGGGCGGGGCGTGCAGCGCTGCTGGGTAGCGCGCGTCTAAGAGGAGTGGCGGCCGGCGTGAAAGACGTGGAGGCGGTGGCGGCGAGGCGGCGGTGGCGGCGCAGGGGAGGTGCGGGGCGGCGGCGACAACGGAAGGCTAGGGTTAGAACCTAAAAACCGATACCATGTAGAATATATGAGTTGCACAATGTATTACTCTTCGTGCATTGGCACGTATATATGATGTACAAAGGTGGGCCATGTACCTCAACTATACAAGGAATTAGGAGGCAGACCCAATACACAATATGCACATAACACATAGACTCAACAACACCAAAGGTGTTTTCGATCCCAGAATCTAAATGATCCTCGCACGATAGCAAACTGGGATAGCAAAATCCAAATCCCTCTCAACATCTTTCCTAGCCGCCGCTTGTGCACTATGAAAGATGAGTTCTTTCTTACCTTAGGGTTTTGCAATTGGCTTGATAAAAGTACTCCATCTCAGGTCGATCCCATCCGCAAGATAGTACCCATAGTTGTATGTGTAGCCATTTGCTTTAAAGGTCACCGGTGGTGCTTCTCCATTTGCTAACTTGGCAAAAGGAGGTGACCGGTCGAGCCCATTGATGTCATTGCAAGATCCAGGCATCCCAAAATATGAATGCCAAAACCATATTTCTTGATCGGCAACGGCCTCAAGAATGATAGTGGCATCCTTCCCACGACCCTTGAATTGTCCATGCCATGCTTTTGGCAATTTTTCTATTTCCAATGATGCAATCGACGGACCCTAGCATACTTGAAAGCCCATGAGCTTTGTTCATCTGCAACAACCTCTGAGTGTCCTAAGCAGTGTGTGCTCTCAAGTACTCTGCACCAAACACTTCTACCATAGTCTTCACAAATTGTTTGACATAGAAGATAGAACTTTTCTTTGCCCTCGCCAAATTGTCATCAATGTAGTCTGCCGGAACACCCTAGGACATCATGCGCAAAGCGACAAAGACCTTCTCTTCGGTGCCATGTCCAAGAAACACGGCACACTTCCTCCTCTCCTAGAAGGATCGATCATGCTGCTTCACGGAAATGCAAATATGAATGAACATGTCTTTGGACATTCTGAACCGGCGTCGGAAGTGCCTCTCCGAAAAAACAGGTGCTGAACCAAAATAGTTTCGCATCAACATCTTGTGCGCCTCAACCCGTTCTCTCCGAATGAACGCATAGCCATACAAGGAACCTTCGTGCTTCGGGTTCTTCCGCTTGTGCATCGCCACTAGGATGGCAATGTCCTCTTCTTTGTTCAAGTCAAATTCCTCATCCGATGAGGAACCGTCCATGAAAGAGGAGTCACACGAGCTCATCTACAATGCGGAAAATCACTGTCAAACTACCGCTCCAACCCCAACAAAGAAACCATGAAGTTTCAATGATTTTTTACCTTGGGGAATTTTGTCGAAGACCTTGCTTGCGGGGTGGATGAAATCGGCCAGCTGCGGGTTGGGTAGTCGTTCGGCGGCGGCAGATGCGGGAGGCAGCGATGGCTCGGCAGAGGAGACGACCACAACTCGGCATAGAAGAAAGTGGGAGCTCGGCGCGGCGGATGGTTGGCTTCACTCGGCCTAAACAACGGCCGAGGCGAGCAGCCGTCGGGTGGTGTGGCGCCCCCTACCTCTAGATGGGGGCCTTAGGTAGGAAGAAGCCTAGCCCATCTGCGACCTCACCATTGAAGGCATTACGGTAGCCAGACCGCCGGAGAAGTTTCGATTCAAAGCGGTGGTCGAAAGGGAGTCGGCGACTATGGGCGGCGGCCTGACGAGTGATAAGTCCATTTTGCATCATGATTTCCTACTATTATTTATATTGTTTTTGTCATTGTTCCACCTTATGATGCAATTCTAAAGCCATTTCTCTCTTAATTTGCAAGATTTACATGGAGAGGGAGATTACCGGCAGCTAGAATTCTGGACCTGAAAAAGCTACAACAGAGATACCTATTCTACAGAACTCCATATGACCTGAAAACTCACAGAGATTTTATATTGAATATGTAAAAAGTAATGGAGCAAAGAAATACCTGAGGGGGCCACCAGCTGCTCACAAGACTAACCTGTTGATCAAAGGCGCAGTAAGTTTCTGTTCTTTTGCCTATTTTATAGTTTTGCAGAAAAGGAATACCAAACGGAGTCCAAACGGAATGAAACCTTCGCGATGATCTTTCTTGGACCGAAAGCAATCCAGAAGACTTGGAGTCAAAGTCTGGAACTCCACGAGGAAGCCACGAGGTAGGAGGGCACACCCCCACCCTCGCGGGCCCCTCGTAGCTCCACTGACGTGCTTCTTTCGCCTATATATATACTCTTATACCCTAGAAACATCAGGAGGAGCCACGAAACCACTTTTCCACCGCTAGAACCTTCTGTAACCATGAGATCCCATCTTGACGCCTTTTCCGGCGATCTGACAGAGAGGGAATTGATCACGGAGGGCTGCTACATCAACACCATTGCCTCTCCGCTAAAGTGTGAGTAGTTTACCACAGACCTTCGGGTCCATAGTTATTAGCTAGATGTCTTCTTCTCTCTCTTTGATTCTCAATACAAAGTTCTCCTCGGTGTTCTTGGAGATATATTCGATGTAATACTCTTTTGCAGTGTGTTTGTCGAGATCCGATGAATTGTGGATTTATGCACAAGATTATCTATGAATATTATTTGGTTCTACTCTGAATTCCTAGATGCGTGATTTGATATCTTTGCAAGTCTCTTCGAATTATCGGTTTAGTTTGGCCTACTAGATTGACCTTTCTTGCAATGGGAAAGTGCTTAGCTTTGGATTCAATCTTGCGGTGTCCTTTCCCAGTGATAGTAGGGGCAGCAAGGCACATATTGTATTGTTGCCATCGAGGACGAAAAGATGGGGCTTATATCATATTGCTTGAGTTGATACCTCTACATCATGTCATCTTGCTTATTGCGTTACTCCGCTCTTATGAACTTAATACTCCATATGCATGCTGCATAGCGGTCGATGTGTGGAGTAATAGTAGTAGATGCAGAATCGTTTCGGTCTACTTGACACGGACGTGATGCCTATATTCATGATCATTGCCTTAGATATCTTCATAACTATGCGCTTTTCTATCAATTGCTCGGAGTTAATTTGTTCACCCACCGTAATACATGCTATCTTGAGAGAAGCCACTATTGAAACCTATGGCCCCCGGGTCTCTTTTAGATTATATTACATCTCTTTTATTTACATCACATCTTGTTTACTATTTTACAATCTTTACTTTCCAATCTATACAACAAAAATACCAAAAATATTTACTTTACTATGTCTATTAGATCTCACTTTTGCGAGTGACCGTGAACGGATTGACAACCCCTTTATTGTGTTGGTTGCAAGGTTCTTGATTGTTTGTGCAGGTACTACATGACTTGTGTGTTGTCTCCTACTGGATTGATACCTTGGTTTTCAAAACTAAAGGAAATACTTCCGCTACTTTGCTGCATCACCCTTTCCCCTTCAAGGGAAAACCAATGCATACTCAAGAGGTAGCAAGAAGGATTTCTGGCGCCGTTGCCGGGGAGATCTACGCCAAGTCAAGATATACCAAGTACCCATCATAAACTTTTCTCCCTTGCATAACATTATTTGCCATTCGCCTCTCGTTTTCCTCTCCCCCACTTCTAAAATGATTTTCGAAAACCTTTGCCTTTTCTTTGCCCCTCTTCCATTCACCTCTTTCCGCTTGCCTCTTGTGTGTTCGTTCTTAGTGCGGTTTGTTGCCATCATGTCTGAAACTGGGGAGGTTATCGTTGAAAAAGATAGTAGTAACGATGGGGGAAACTTTGATGCTTTTGATAATCCTCATGAAGAATCTACTATTTTACACACTAAAAAGTTCTGGATTGGTAGTGGTAATATTATTGGAAAAGGAGTTATTCAAGATTTCTTTACTGGTGCTGGTGCTTGGCCCACTATGGGTGGGTCTATTCTTCATTGAACTAGTAGTCTTGCAGATGCTATATCTTTGTTCGTAGTTGAACTTCAAAGACAATTTATCCAGATGCGTCCTTGCATACAAAGGATTTTTCTAGAATTTTCCAATATTGAGCATTCTTCTGTTAAGCGAGCGACTACCATCTTTTTAGCACATGAGTTCAGATTTATAATAAAAGAGGCCAATGAAATTTTTGTGCATTATAGGGTGGATGCTAGCCGTCCTCCCATAGAAGCAATCTTTTTTAATCAAGAATACATAATGCGTTTACGATCTTTAGATCATCTTGCTTATAATGAAAACCTTAGAAAAAAGGTTCCTACCGATGTTCTAGTTGATAGGATTTCTGAACTTAATGATAATTTTGCTATTCAGAACAATGGGTTAGGTTTTCCTCTTGAACAAAGGCTCATGACTTTTTGCCAAAAGAATGCTTATAATGACAAATTGGTTGTGCAATATGAGGGGCCAAAGGAGGAACCAATACCTCCCGAGCTTGATCTTGGGGACTTTTGTCCCATTAGATTTAGCCCTTTTGATTACTTTTGCCTGCCACAAAGAAAACTTGCTGCTGAACGTAGGGAGTATGAGATGCATTTTCACGATTTGCCCTATCATTATTATGGCAATACCTAGATCTATTATTGTTTTATGCCTAGCTAGGGGCGTTAAATGATAGCGCTTGTTGGGAGGCAACCCAATTTTATTTTTTTCTTTGCTTTTTGCTCCTGTTTAGTAATAAATAATTTATCTAGCTTGTTTTTAGATGTGTTTTATTGTTTTAATTAGTGTTTGTGCCAAGTAAAACCTTTGGGAAGACTTGGGTGAAGTCTTTGTGATCTTGCTGTAAAAAACAGAAACTTTTGCGCTCATGAGATTAGCTGTCATTTTTACTAGAGAGTGATTTTAAGTTGATTCTTGTGACTGATGATTAATAGATAAATTCCTCATGTCCACCAATTTATTTCAGAATTTTGGAGTTAAAGAAGTATTCTAAAGTTACAGATTTTTACAGACGGTTCTCTTTTTGTCAGATTCTATTTTTCGTGTTTTGTTTGCTTATTTTGATGAATCTATGAGTAGTATCTGGGGGTATGAACCATAGAGAAGTTGGAATACAGTAGGTTTAACCCCAATATAAATAAAGAATGAGTTCATTACAATACCTTAAAGTGGTGGTTTATTTTCTTATACTAACGGAGCTCATGAGATTTTTTGTTGAAGTTTTGTGTTGTGAAGTTTTCAAGTTTTGGGGTAAAGATTTGATGGATTTTGGAATAAGGAGTGACAAGAGCCTAAGCTTGGGGATTCCCAAGGCACCCCAAGGTAAAACTCAATGACAACCAAAAGCCTAAGGTGGGCATCCCCTCTTTCTTCTTCGTCTATCGGTAACTTTACTTGAGGCTATATTTTTATTCACCACATGATATGTGTTTTGCTTGGAGTGTCTTGCATGATTTGAGTCTTTGCTTTGTAGTTTAACACAATCATCCTTGCTGTACACACCTTTTGCGAGAGACACACATGAATCGGAATTTATTAGAATACTCTATGTGCTTCACTTATATCTTTTGTGCTACATAATTTTGCTCTAGTGCTTCACTTATATCTTTTTAGAGAATGGTGGTGGTTTTATTTTATAGAAATTATTGATCTCTCATGCTTCACTGATATTATTTTGAGAGTCTTTTAGAACAACATGGTAATTTGCTTTGGCTATAAAACTAGTCCTAATATGATGGGCATCCAAGATGGGTATAATAAAAACTTTCATATAAAGTGCGTTGAATACTATGAGAAGTTTGATGCTTGATGATTGTTTTGAGATATGAGGATGGTGATATTAGAGTCATGCTAGTAGAGTAATTTTGAATTTGAGAAATACTTGTGTTGAGGTTTGCAAGTCCCATAGCATGCACGTATGGTAACCGTTGTGTAACAAATTTGAAGCATGAGCACTACAAAAAAAAGACACTTCCATGATGATACATGTTTGTCACAGTAGGTCATGTTTTCTATCATGCATGTACATCCATGACGATTTTATGACAGAATCAAGATAGTCGTACCTCTGCTGCCATAGAAGTGTTCCATGATAATACCAAAATTATCATCACGGTAGTGTCCACTTCCATGACGATAAATCGCGTGCCACTGAAGTGCTTTCGTCAAGGGTGACCGACACGTGGCATCCACCGTAATGGGTCGCCGTTAAGCTATCGGGTCCAGTTTTGGATCCGATAATCCGTTAACAGCCCGGACCAATGGGAAATTTGCACGTGTAAAATTCTGATTGGCCGGAGGAAACACGTGTCAGCTCGTCAGTGGGTCAGATAGGCGCCTATGATATGTCGACACGTGCGATGGCCCACCACCGGCCCATTTAGCTTACAAAGGATGGCCCGTTTGACTTGGTCAAAAGTTAGCGGGCTGGCCCATGAAAAGCCTGTTAACGGTCTCTTCGCAAATAGCCCATTTTACGGCCCCGTAACTCACGGTCCGTTAGGGCCTACCCGAAATCGGCCCAACAACGTCATGTGGGCCGTCGAATATAACACCAGCCCGTTTCACTTTCGGCCCATGTATGGCCCACGACGTCTTTCAGCCCATATGAGGCCTTTGTATCTTTAGGCCCTTTAAAGGCCCACGGTGACTCTAGCCCAGAATGAACAGTAAATTTCTTTGTACCCATTAACGGCCCATGATTCACATGGGCCGCTTCCAGCCCGTGTTAGCTTTTGGCCTACTGACGGCCCATACGTTCTTGGGCTCCTTTCTGGCCCTTGATTACTTCCGGCCCGTTATTGGTCTGTTCCCCTAATGGGCTAAATTCGGCACGTGGCAAGAGTCGGCCCATTCCTGGCTTGTTAACCCGTTGCGCTGTTTCCAGCCCGTCCTATATTCTGGCCCATTAACGACCCGTTATGCCTGTGACAGAATTAAGCCTTTGCTGTCCTCTGGTCTGTTAACGGCCCGTTACCATGATGGGCCGATACCAATTACGCCCATTTATGGCCCATGTAGACCCATTTATCCGACGACCCGAGCCCACTGATTCTACGGCAGTGTTGGAGGCCCATTTAAAGATGGCCCGTAGGAGGCCCATGGATCCTACGGCCCGTAGCTGGGTCATGGTTACCACGGTCCATATATGGCCCATGGTTGTTGCGGCCACTAGCAAACCAGGGAAAACAAAGACTAGGAAATAAATAAGCCTGAAACTATCGCTAGGCTATTAAGGTGATTGCCCAGATTACATCCACTAGGCATCAAAGATCGCCACCAGTGCAAATATTGGGAACACCCGGCACTATACAAAAATGGCTTGCTGTTTTCTTCAGCCGGTGGCTTCATGTTAAGAACAAATTTTGTATCGTAACAAAACAAATTACAACTATAAAACAAAAGGAAGGTTGGCATAAAAGTTAACAGTCTGGCAGATAAATGCACCACTAGAAGTTCAGAAGCTCAGTTCATTTGACCTGACCGTTATGTTTTCATGCTGTATTGTCCGATGGAGCACCATAACCTTCGCCTTCATTGATAACCTCCTAGGCTCCTGAAAAACATAGCAAATGTCCGATAGTATGGTTACAAAACCATGCATATCTTGATGACATCGAGCAATGTTTTTCCTTGTTTCACAAAGGGTCTCTGTTAGGGAACGGACCTGTGTCCGGAGCACAGATATAACATTGTTTTGAGCTTGCATATCTTGATCATGAGGCACTTTGGACGAGATTGCCTTAACAACCAACCAAGTATTACGCAGGAACGTGCTTTTGGCACTGTTAGTGGACACCCACTGACCCACTGCAGCAAGAGCTGACATTGCGGTTATAGTTGCCTCACCACCTTTAGAAGGTGGCGATTCCACCATTTTTTCCATAGCTTGCTAAAAAGTTGAGTTTTTACATTAGTACTAGAACAGAAGATATTAAGGAGGCAGCAAAACCAAACAAAATAGCTTTGGTCTATACACAAAACTTATTCATGTGAACCCATGTAAAATATTAGTTGTATTTTACTGCAAAGTACATAATAAAACCAGGTTCCAAACATATGACCATGTACCATGGCTAATGTATTGTCTATTTCTTCACATTGTATTGACAGCTAAGGATAAAGAGACAAAGTTTATAATACGGTAAGCATAATATGGCATCATTCATATCACAAAACAACTGAGAGCAGACAAACATGCAATTGTAACGTTGTGTGGGCAAGTCCAGCACGGAACTAGATTACAGGTCAAGATCAAAGGAACATCACTCCTCTCTTTTAAACCTTATAAGGTGCAATGATACGCTAAGACAATTGTGTATAAAATTGAAAAGAGTAATAGACATTGGCTGCAAACCATGCAGTTCAAGGCACGAGTTAGAGTAAGTAGTAGTTAAAAGGCATGAGGATTAATGACTTACAACAACGACTTTGACTGGTGTAGTCATGCCCTTCGTCTTGCTGGTGTGCAGTCCTTGAAGATTTCCACAACATTTGGTTCAGGTACTTTTTGGTCCTTGCGGGCTTTCCTCTGCATTTGGAACAAGTCAATATAGATCTAATAATATGGTACAGCGAAAAGAGTGAAACAACAGCTAATTACAAGAGCCTCGCAGTGTGCAATATAGCTACGAGATCCTGTTGTCTGCTAGAATTTCACTTTCGTACAGTTGGCCTTGTTCTTTGAATAGTTCACCTACAAGAAGATAGATTTGTGTGGCACATGCGTAAATAGGACTTCAACATGTGATCTGATCACATATATATAATGTGCCTAATACTTTGGATCAGACCAGTGTTTACTGAGGCCTCTCCAGTCTTCATCCGATATATTTTCGACTGGAGATGTTTGGGCAAGTTCACTGTTAGCCTTGCCTTCAGAGTGAGTTTTCCACAAGTTATACCGATATTGTTGCAGAGCATACTTGAAAACATGGGTGCAAGCTTATCTGGTTGCATCATCTTGGCTATCCAACTTGAACCTCATCTATTGAAAATTATGGCAGTCTCATTATCAGCAACCTAGAAAGTATTGGATAGAGCAAGACGATATTACTAGTTTCCATACATAACCATACTTACAGATAAATGGTCGAGGAAGGTGTTGAACTGGGTTTCGTCTTTGTCATTCCTGTACTGAATCCATGTTGGGAGGATACGCAGATGACGCCTAACAGCAACCGCTGCCTCTGATACTAACTTGGCCGCCTCTGTAGCATCACGTGGCCTTTTTAAACCTGCCTCAAAACGGATCTCCATTCTTCCTCCTCTAGATTTAGTTAACCTATCGAGCATTATCCCTGATGTTTGTTTCCTCTTGCGCCTAGGTGCTAGTCCAACAACAAACATAGGAAGTGTTAGTGTACATCAAACTGCGAGACTACATATAAAGAAGCATGCAACTGTAACTTGGCTCCAGCAACTACCTTCTTGTTTTTGAAGCTCACAAAGTTCATCTGATCTTGCCAACTCATCTTGTATCAAGAGTGCTTCAGAAGTAGTGTCAGGTGGCAAGGGATCTTGGGAACATGCTGCTAGCTGAGTTGACCCACGAGTAAATCGTGCAGCTGGTGGAACCATGGAAGGTGTTGCAACAACTAGGGCTGTCTCTACTTGTTTGGTGGCATCTATTTGTTTCTGTTTGGCTTGTTCTACAGCTCGTGTAGCACGGGATACCCTGTCGGTACAATTTTCCGCTAGACTTTGACCTTCTATTGCACCATCAGTACCAGCAGAATCTGCAGGATTCTTCTGCTTCCCTTTCCATGTCGTTTTGTCTTGCTTCCTCTTTTTTTGTGCCATGTTAAGTCAAGCTGACAAGAAAAACGAATAACAATTTCGGAGGATGCGTGATACAGACGAACTGAACTTTGATGTTAGACAACCACATGATAGGAGGATGTAATATGTACGAAAAACAGGACGACATGAGATAACCAGAACTATGATGTGTAAACTAAGCAGAAGACATTTCACTAAATTAGAAGCAATGCAATGGAAGGTAGACACCATATGAAAGATGCTACAAATATCGCTCTGCCAAGTTAACAATGTCTCATCATAAATGTCGTTTAAACAAATGTGAAGCAGTACAAGAAATAAATCATATGCAAGATGCAAACAACATCACACTACCAAGTTAAAGGTCTCTTGTCATTAGTGCGATTGCATATTCACAACATTGCATATTCACAACTTATGATGTGTAAACTAAGGAGAAGGCATTTCAACAAATTAGAAGCAATGAAAGCTAGACACCATATGAAAGATGCAACGAATATCACTCTACCAAGTTAAAACTGTCTCGTCATAAGTGCCATTTCAACAAATTAGAAGTAGTACAAGCTAGAAAAGAATGCGAGATGTAACCTATATCACACTCCCAAGTCAAACGTGTCTTATGATAAGTGATTGTTGCAGGTTACACAACAGTAGTACTTTGATGTAAGAACATGGTGTGATAGACAGATATTGTATGTTCTAGAAACAGGAACACGTGTCTTATTCACAAGTATAATGTGTAAAGTAAGAAGATGAAATTAAACAAAATTAGAAGCAATACAAGCTAGACATCATACATAACATGCAACCACATATAACAGTGCCAAGTTAGAGGGAGCACCTGTGATGGTGCACCAGGAGAGATGTGCTCATCATCAACACAACTACGTTGAGTGTCTATGCATGTGTTGTCTTGGAAATCATCTTGGGGGGATGGAGGAGTAGAATATGTAGAGGCCCTCCGTTTGGAAGGAGCACCATCATCCGCTGCCTTGCTAACTTCCTTCCGCTTTATTGATTTTGAATTGTCAAGTAAAACCGACAAGAAAAAGTAATAAAATTCACTCTTCAGAACTCATTCATGCATGATACTGACAATCACTACTTTGATGTAAGGCAAACACATGATTCTAGGATGGAACACTACAAAAACAGGATGGCATGGCATATTCACAACTGTTTGTGTAAACTAAGCAGAAACCATTTCAACAAATAGGAAGCAATGCAAGCTAGACACCACATGAAAGATGCAACCAATATGACTCTGCCAAGTTAAAAGTGTCCCATCATAAATGGCATTTCAACAAATTAGAAGCAGCGCATGCTATAGATCATGTGAAAGATGCAACTAATATCACACTGCATATACCAAAGGTGTCTCGTCATATTGATTTATGCAGGATACAAAAAACAATAGTTTTATGTAAGGACATGCTTAATAGACAGATGCACTATGTACTAAAAACAGGAAGGCATGTCACATTGACATGTATAATGTATAAACTAATCAGAATATCACGTGCAATTTAACCAGATTGGAAGAATTGCAAGCTAGACACCATATGCAACATGCAACCACATATCACGCTGCCAAGTTAGAGCAAGCACCTGCGATGCTAGTGTAGGGGAAATGTGATACGTCTCCGTCGTATATGCTTTTCCAAACACTTTTGCCCTTGTTTTGGACTCTAACTTGCATGATTTGAATAGAAGTAACCCGGACTGACGCTGTTTTCAGCAGAATTGCCATGGTCTTATTTTTGTGCAGAAATAAAAGTTCTCAGAATGACCTGAAAATCAACAGAGAATTAATTTGGAATATATAAAAATACTAGAAGGAAGACCCACATCAGGGGGGCCTCCACCTGTCCACGAGGGTGGGGGCGCGCCCTACCCCCTAGGCATGCCCCCTGCCTCGTGGCCCCCCTGACGCTGCATCGACCTCAACCCTGACTCCTTATATTCACTTTCGGGGAGAAAAAACCAGAGAGAAGGATTCATCGCGTTTTATGATACGGAGCCGCCGCCAAGCCCTAAACTCTCTCGGGAGGGCTGATCTAGAGTCCGTTCGGGGCTCCGGAGAGGGGAATTCGTCGCCATAGTCATCATCAACCATCCTCCATCACCAATTTCATGATGCTCACCGCCGTGCGCGAGTAATTCCATTGTAGGCTTGCTGGACGGTGATGGGTTGGATGAGATTTATCATGTAATCGAGTTAGTTTTGTTAGGGTTTGATCCCTAGTATCCACTATGTTCTGAGATTGATGTTCCTATGACTTTGCTATTCTTAATGCTTGTCACTAGGGCCCGAGTGCCATGATTTCAGATATGAACCTATTATGTTTTCATCAATATATCAGAGTTCTTGATCCTATCTTTCAAGTCTATAGTCACCTACTATGTGTTATGATCCGGCAACCCCGAAGTGAAAATAGTCGGGACCACTCCCGGTGATGACCGTAGTTTGAGGAGTTCATGTATTCACTATGTGTTAATGCTTTGGTCTGGTACTCTATTAAAAGGAGGCCTTAATATCCCTTAGTTTCCAATAGGACCCTGCAGCCATGTGAGGGTAGGACAAAAGATGTCATGCAAGTTCTTTCCATAAGCACGTATGACTATATTCGGAATACATGCCTACATTACATTGACGAACTGGAGTTGGTTCTGTGTCACCCTAGGTTATGACTGTTACATGATCGATCGCATCTGGCATAATTCTCTATCACCGATCAATTGCCTATGAGCTTTCCATATATTGTTCTTCGCTTATTTACTTTTCCATTGCTACTGTTACAATCACTATAAAACACCAAAAATATTACTTTTGCTACCATTACCTTTTACTACCGTTACCACTACTATCATATTACTTTGCTACTAAATACCTTGCTGCAGATATTAAGTTTCCAGGTGTGGTTGAATTGACAACTCAGCTGCTAATACTTGAAAATATTCTTTGGCTCCCCTTGTGTCGAATCAATAAATTTGGGTTGAATACTCTACCCTCGAAAACTGTTGCGATCCCCTATACTTGTGGGTTATCAAAATGCGGTAATCAACTATAAGCTACATTCACTATCTTCATCTAGCCTTGCTGTTTCTTGAGAATCATGTGGGGAGGCTGACACTGCAATCTTTAAATGAGGATATTTTCTCACAGTAGTCCACTTGCCTGACTGCCTCATCATAAGTGATTGATGAGGGATACACAAGAACATTAGTTTGATGTAAGAACCTGGTTAATAGACAGATGTACAAGTATGTACTAAAAACAGGAAGGCATGTCATATTCAAAGGTATAGTGTGTAAGCTAAGCAGATGCAATTTGACCAAATTGGAAGCAATACAAGCTAGACATCCGGCTGGAGTGGTGAGCATGATCATCTAGGACCTGAGAGCCTGGTGGGAGGCGGGCTATTTCGCCACCATCGTGGATTTTTACTTGGCTTCTAGGTGATGCCTGTCTATGCTGGGCTTGTCACTGGCTCGGCCAGTGCCCTGACTAGCCATTTGACTTCAGGTGCTCCCGGGATGGTGGTTCATGTAAAAAATATCTTTCCTTACCTTAATAAATACCGACTTTGGCCTTTCGAATATAAGCTAGACACCATATGCAACATGCAACCACATATGACACCGTGAAGTTAAAGCAGGCACCTGGGATGGTGGTTCATTGGGAGCGAGGTCATCAACTCCAGAGCTATGTTTACCGTCTCCATCTGCTGACACTGCAGCCTTTGAATGGCTGAAACGTGTCTAGCCTAGCCGCGTACCACACTGGAGCAGCTTCTCTCTTTTATTTTCTGCTTCTGTGAAGGCAGCAGAGTCTGAAATACCCTTGCATAAAAACACAATAGTGAGACTATGGGTGAAGTGTGTGCAGAACTAGTGCACTGTAAAAGTAGAAGATATCAGGTGGTTGAAAAATAAATGACAGGAGACATATGATAGCTCTACAACATTGCATGGCAAACAAAATTAGATTCTACTCCATATGATTTTGTAATATATGAGCACAGGAAATGCAGGTACTCCTCCAGCACAACACCACATGTGGTCCTATCAAGGTAACAGTCGACTCAAAATAAATAGGTCAGTCGATTTTTTTATGAACCGTCCGATCTATAAGGAACGGGCAAATGGCCTTCGTCTACCTCCCGCCAGTCATTGTTGATGATCTTTCTCGAACCATGAGCGACCATCGGCCCAGACCCCTACCTCCGCCGCCCCGCCCTCCCCTCGACCTCACACCACCATCGTGCTTGGCAGCGCCCCAGGCCATACCTTTAATCCCGGCCGACCTCCAGACGAGGCACCAGCAGCTGTAGGCCCCACACGCCCCTAAGATAAACACCGAGGCGCTGCTTCCCCGGCGTAATAGGCGGACTAGGAATTGAAATCTAGGGGGGAGACGGACCTCTAGCTAAGGTAAAATAGTATATGAGGAGAAACCTTGTGCATCGCAAGTAACTAGGAACATCTAGTATCAAGAAGAAGCAGTCAACTAGTGTCTTTTGTGGGATGAATACCGTGCAAGCAGACATGTACGATTTGCACGAATAAGGGAAGAGGAGTACCATTTCCGGTTGCCAGTGTGGTTGCCTCCACATGTCGCGCCGATCTTCTTATTTTTGCCGGGGAAACCGATGTTTTGGAGGAGGGTGAAGGCTTGGACGAACCCATGGCTAAATTGTTGACTGTGTTGCCGTGGCCGTATGTCGGCGGAGGGGAAGCAGATCCGAGGCGGCGAAGGACGGTGTAGAAGGAACAACTCCGGTGCGGTGGATGGTGGCCAAGTTGGAGCGGCAGCGGTGAGGCGCAGGACAGCGTGGTTGAACTGGCTCAGGTACGGATGGCTCGGCCTCGGCTTCAACTACTAGCCTTGGAGGGCGTTGCGGTTGAGGTTGCGGTGGACGACGACGTCGGGGTATCGGCTCCGACGTGATGGAGGAGGGCGGCGGTTGATGGGTGGGATGGGGTGGCGGACGGAGGACAGTAGGGTTTCGCGGCTGGTGGAGAGGTAGTTTTGGCATCCACGGAGTACGAATGGGGAATCAGACGGGGGGAGCTAAGGGAGAACCATGTTTCCGTCTGGGACGCGCTTGTTTTTGGCTTTTTTGAACAGATGGGACGCGCTTGTTTGAAATTTGGGGAAAGTACAAACTTTGTCCCCCTCTTAAATTTTGGACCTACTATGGGTTAGGGGTAGGATGGTAATCCCAGGTGTCCCAAATAGTGGGCGGGAGCGATTTCGGCCACACGCATGTGTGTTTAGGCGACCATTGTGTATGAACGTTTTTCGGAGGCGGTCGTGTGGCCTCTAGATGAAGCTACAAACCTACCCCGATTTAGACCTTTGGACCTCGGTGAGGGAGTCCTGGATTAGGGGGTCTCCGGACAGTCGGACTATATCCTTTGGCTGGACTGTTGGACTTTGAAGATACGAGATTGACGACTTCGTCCCGTGTCCAGATGGGACTCTACTTGGCATGGAAGGCAAGCTAGGCAATACGGATATGTATATCTCCTCCTTTGTAACAGACCTTGTGTAACCCTAGCCCCCTCCGGTGTCTATATAAACCGGAGGGTTTTAGTCCATAGAAAAACAGACAAACATACTATAGGCTAGCTTCTAGGGTTTAGCCTCTTCGATCTCGTGGTAGATCAACTCTTGTAATACTCATATCATCAAGAACAATCAAGCAGGACGTAGGGTATTACCTCCATCAAGAGGGCCCGAACCTGGGTAAACATTGTGTCCCCTGCCTCCTGTTACCATCCGCCTTAGACGCACAGTTCTGGACCCCCTACCCGAGTTCCGCCGATTTTGACACCAACATTGGTACTTTCATTGAGAGTTCCACTATGTCGTCACCATAAGGCTTGATGGCTCCTTCGATCATCGCTAGCGATGTGGTCCAGGGTGAGGCTTTCCTCCCCGGACAGATCTTCATATTCGGCGGCTTCGCACTGCAGGCCAATTCGCTTGGCCATCTGGAGCAGATCGAAAGCTACGCCCCTGGCCATCAAGTCAGATTTTGAAACTTGAACTACACGACCGACATCCGCGGAGACTTGATCTTCGACGGATTCGAGCCCATGCCGGACGCGCCGCACAATCGCGACGAGCAAGACGTAATTCTGCCCTTGGACAGTGTTCGGGAGATCGCATCCGCAGCTACTCCGGCCGTTAATCCGGAGCAAATCATGCCATCCGAGAGTGAAGGGATAGACCCCGCCATGGAGGCCACACTCTCAGTGGCGATAGAGCCAGATACTGACTTCACCCCTTTCGAGAGCCGCGTCGCCGAACCACTGGATTTATCCCCGGCCACGGACTCCGAGCCGCCTACATTTGTGCCTGTCGAATCCGACGGGGCGCCAATCATGGAGTTCACCTCCACGGATATCTTTCAATACTCACCTTTCGGAGATATGCTAAATTCATTAAGGTCTCTCTCCCTGTCAGGAGAACCTTGGCCGAACTATGTCCGGCTAGAATGGGATGCGGACGACGAAGAAATTCACTGCCCACCCACCACCCACTTTGTAGCCACTGTCGGCGACTTAACCGACATGCTCGACTTCGACTCCGAAGACATCGACTGCATGGACGGCGATGCAGGAGACGAACAGGAACCACCGCCCATAGGGCGCTGGACCACCACTTCATCACATGACGCATACATGGTGGATACACCCAGAGAGGGCAATGGCAAAGAGACAGCGGAGGATGCCCCCTCCAAGCAACCCCGGCGCCGACGTCAGCGGCGCCGCTCTAAGTCCCGCCATAGCAAAAACAACGATAACAATGCAAGAGGAAATAACAGTCTAGTCGACTCTAGAAGAAACGACGACTGCACCACCCCGGTGGCAGAGTACGATCAAGATGCAAAGTACAAACATAGTCTGGATCCGACGTCCGACCATGACGACACCAAGGATAAGCCTCATCAAACCCCGTCTGGGGAAGAAAACAGTCCGGACAAAGATGAACACATCATCCCGGAAACGCACTTGGAGCAAGAAAACCTCCGTAGAAGGGTTATTGCCACAGCGAGGAGCCTGAAGAAACAGAAGCAAAGGCTCAAGGTCGCACAAGATACGCTCAACAACAAGTGGAACAAAGTAACAAAGTATGGTGGAAGTTACCATAAAAATAGCTATCCAAAGCGCAAGATATTACCGGAATTCGATGATGAGGCCTTAGAGCCCATACAACCGAAAAGTGATACGGCCAACCGGCCGGATCCACCACCTTGTGAACGCGATAGAGTGGCTAACAAAGTCGCGCATAAGTCAACACACGATCTACGTGAGAACTTGCGTCAAAAATTCGGCGCGACCAAATCTATCTATGGATCTAGGAAGCGCGCTACAGTACAAAACCAACACCGAATACTACAACCGTCCGAACACCATGGTGCATCCCAATACAGGGGTGCCGCACACCCCTTATGTTCACTGATGAGGTGCTGGATGATGAATTCCCAGAGGGATTCAAACCGGTGAACATAGAGGCGTACGACGGAACCACAGACCCTGGAGTCTGGATAGAGGACTTCATCCTCCATATTCATATGGCTTGTGGAGACGATCTCCATGCCATTAAATACTTGCCCCTCAAGCTTAAAGGGCCAGCTCGGCACTAGCTGAAAAGCCTCCCCGAAAACTCAATTGGAAGTTGGGAGGACCTCGAGGACGCTTTTCGGGCCAACTTTCAAGGGGCTTATGTCCGACCTCCGGATGCAGACGATTTAAGTCATATAATCCAACAGTCCGGAGAGTCCGCCCGAAAGCTTTGGAACAGGTTCCTCACCAAGAAGAACCAAATTGTCGATTGTCTGGACGCCGAAGCCTTAGCAGCTTTTAAACACAGCATCCGAGACGAATGGCTCGCCAGACACCTCGGTCAAGAAAAACCGAGAACAATGGCAGCCCTAACAAGCCTCATGACCCGCTTTTGTGCGGGCGAGGATAGCTGGTTGGCCCATAGCAGCACCAGCGACCCAAGCACATCCGAAGTCGGGGATGGCAATGGTAAACCACGACGCAACAAAAACAAGCGTTGAATTAAATAAGGTAGCCCAGATAACACGGCGGTAAACGCTGGATTCAGGGGCTCCCGACCAGGTCAGCGCAAAAAGCCTTTCAAAAGCAGCAGAGAAGGACAATCTGGCCTAAACAAAATTCTTGACAAACTCTATTAGATTCATGGCACCCCAGACAAACCTGCAAGTCATACCCACTGAGAATGTTGGGTCTTCAAGCAGGCCGGTAAGCTAAACGCCGAACACAAAGGGGAAGAGACACCAAGCGAAGACGAGGATGATCCCCACCAGCAAAGCGCCGGAGGACAAAAAAAGTTCCCACCAGAGGTTAAAACAGTAAACATGATCCATGTGACAAAGAGGAGAAGCAAGCATGCATTCCGAGGCACACGCGCCATAGAGCCCGTCACCCCTAGGTTCAACCCCTGGTTGGCCTGCCCGATCACTTTTGATCGTAGGGATCACGAGATAAATATCCGGCACGAAGGACTGACGGCCTTGGTGTTAGACCCAATAATAAATGGGTAACATTTCACATGAGTCCTCATGGATGGCGGCAGTGATCCAAATCTGATATATCAGGACACAGTCCGCAAAATGGGGATAGACCCGACACAAATAAGCCACAGTAATACTACCTTCAAGGGAGTAATACCTGGCCAAGAGGCCCGCTGTACGGGCTCTCTACTACTAGAGGTGGTATTCGGTTCTCCCGATAACTTCCGAAGCGAAAGGTTAATTTTTCACATTGCCCCATTCCGAAGTGGCTATCAAAGCACTACTCGGAAGAACGGCTTTCGCTCATTTTAACGCAATACCGCATTATGCTTTTCTCAAGCTTAAGATGCCCGGTCCACGTGGCATCATCTCAGTTATTGGAAATACCGAACGTTTCCCACGTACGGAAGAGGATGCGGCGGCTCTAGCAGCCGCAAACTAGACGGCCTCACCAACCAGAAAAATGGCAGGTCGTCAAGACCACGAACACGGTCAAACGAATCCAGCGTTCCACCATATATACATGAGATTGGTTTGATGATCAAACCCTCATAAACGATACCAGGGGCTTCCCGCGTGTAATCAGGGCTAGCCCAGCTCAACTTGGCTTCTCTTGAATTTTGATAGTTCATTGATAATAACCAACTCTTCTTTTTGGCATGGCAACTTTCACCTAAGTTTTTTCCTTTTGCAGATGACAATCGTGCTACACCCGTCCAGGACACGGCACAACGGAGACACAGGCGCAGACGTGCAACAGGGACCCGCCCAAAGGTTTCTTTTTAGATTAAGACCCTGCGTAAACCTGTTTTACTATCTCTTCTTGCTCACATCCTCTGGATACTCCACACAACCGAGAAGGATGCTGGCGTTATTGGCATGTGGCCACGCCAGGATTTTGCACGTACCTGGACACATGGGGTTTCTTATTAAGGGCATTGTTTAGCCCGGTATATGTTATAAAGACTGAACACCTTAGGGAGTGTTCGGCGTCGCGAGTTTGGCCCTATATGCATCAGCTCCGAATCATGTCTTTGGTCAAATGTTGGGTTTGCCCGGCTCCCACGTTTTGGTACCGTACGTTCCGTTATATCGGCTAAGGTAGCACTGGGAGAACTACTGCGATTGTGCCCTGGTTCATCCGGATGAGCACCTCAGTAGAGAAAGCCGAAAACTGACTGTCATGATATAGCGAGAGACTGGTCAACCACTCGATGAATCATCGGAATCTTCGGGATTCCTCCGCATTAACGAAGGGCCGTTTCCCAGTCATGTACGTACGCGCCCCGTATTGGACGAGCGCAGAAGTACCAGGGGCTATATAGTAGCCCCACTGTCAAACTCCTATGGCTAAGTGAAAGTGTTAAAGCAATATAGTCCGATTGCCTCGTTCGCTGCGCCATCACCTCCTTAACGTACCAAGATGTTGGATCAAGTGTGGATATGCATCTTTTGTGAGCACCCCCGCATTATATGCATGGGGGCGGAAGCCGACGACTGCAAACTTTCAGGTTATATACATATATACATCAATGGCCGCACAGGAGGCATCATAGTACTTTCGGGAAAAAGTATAAATACAGCCTTGATAATTCAGTAAAACATTGTTTGTACAATGGGAATACATGTCACTAGAGCATAATATTCTTCGAGCACTGAGCCTCTATCGAACGAGCGCCTTCAAGAACTTCTTGAAAGTAGTGCTCGGCAGCCACTCGGCCTACGGTCGAACCCAGTGTTGCAACAGTGGTGGCCTCCATCTCCGCCCAGTATGTCTTGACACGGGTAAGGGCCATCCGCGCACCCTCTATGCACGCCGTTCTCTTTACAACATCGATGCGTGGCATGGCACCAAGGAATTGTTGCACTAAGCTAAAGTAGCTATTTGGCCTTGGCCCTCTCGACCACAGGTGATCCACAACGGACCTCATGGCAAGACCGGACAACCTATGGAGCTCGGCCCACTCGACCAATCGCTCATTCAACAGCAGCAGACAGACTCGAGCGTGAAACTGTGACCAGAACAACTTTTCCACTTTGGGACCTTTCTGATCCTTGAAGTATTCGGCCGCATCAGCAGCACTTGTAGCCAAATCCATGTACGCGTCTGCAGAACTCCATAGCCGGTCCAGAGGAGCATACTTCGGATCTCCGAACTTAGTCCGCAACAAGAAGGGCTTCCCAGACACAATATCTGCAGCTTGATTCAGCTCCTCCTTCGTCTCTCTAATTTTGGAGCGGGCTTCCTTGGCAGCCACCAGGGCCTTCTCCAGGTCCATCGCCTTCGCCCGGTTTTCATCTTCAAGAAGCTGGTAACGGTCAGCGGCATCTTTTAACTCTACAGCCATCTTGGCTATTTTTTCCTTGCTCTCGGAATGCGCGGCCTGTTCGGCCCTTAACTCTTCGGCCGCCTTTAGAGAGGCCGCATTGCTACTCCTTGGCTCGGGCAAGCTCCGCCCTAAGGGTCTCCACGATGGTAGCTCCATCTGTAGTTACAACATATTAAAGATAATGGCATCATGCTACTCTTATTATGTGACAATCACCAGAAAAATCACTCACCCTGTGCCTCGTCAAGCCACTTGTTGACAAGCAAGATGTCGGCATCTGCCGCATCAACTTGTTGCTTTAGCTCGGCAAACCCATCAGTCCGGCTAGCCACCAGAGCTTCAGCCACCTGCACATAAAGGCGGTCTGGTTATTACCTGGGACTATGATCCTTTGTTTGCCGCCGTTTTCGACGACAACCAGAGTCTCAGGGGCTACTATCTGCATAGGGCATACCTAACGTATGCGGTACTGTTAAAAACATACATTATTTCATGTACCTCGAGGCCTTTCAGCAGATGAAATCCTTTCAATTAACATACCCATTAGCGTACGATGCGCTTCCGAGATAGCCGCTTGCCCCAGAAGATCCTTCACCGTGTCCGACCGCACACTATACGGACCCTTGCTGTCGCTCTCCTTAGGAGCCGGATACTGGGGATTCCGGGTAGCCAAAGGGTTATCCTCTGGCCCTAGTGGATCCGGAGATACCCTTCGCGACGACACTTCAAGGTCGCCCGCTTCTTGAGGTGGGGTGTCCAGGGGAGGCGTTTTGCTCTCCATCATCTTCGGAAGAAGATCCCCCGAAGATGAACTCTGTCGAGAAGGGCTACGATCCAGACTACAATTTATAAGCATCGGTTATTTTCTTCGGAAGTAAGGTAGGATGTTTTCACTATTAAGTACTTCTCGATTACTTACAGCTCGGTAGAGGGCTGATCCCAGCGTGGACATTGTACGGCAAGAATACCCTCCGAGGCAGGACCCTCTGATGAAGATTTCTTCTCCCGTTTGGAAACCTTAGTTTTCGGATCTTCATAGGTAGTCCTCTCCCTTCCCTGGGAAGAGAGAATGTTAGATTCTTCCCTTTGATTGTCCTTCCTCGCGGAGGTGCTCATTCCCCCGTCTGGAATAAGTAGCGAGTGAGGCCCGATTTCGCCCTCTTTATTCCCCCATCATCTTCCTTTGAGGACACTGGATAAGGCGCCGGCTCGAGTATCTTGTCCAGTACCGGATTATCCAAGCCCTTAGGAAGGGGGGCCGAACACCTGATCATCATCGCCTTTATTATCTAGTCCTGGTCAAAAGGCGGCTCTTTAGAATGATGCCATGATAAATAAAAGGACAACAGGTTCGGCATGTGATTACTTACTTGGGCAGCGGGCGGTTGCAGCTCAGGCCCACGTCCTCGGTGGTGTTCGGACACTCTATTTGGGGTCCGAAGAATGATTTGTACATCTCTTCGTGCATCATGCCGAGGAAATGCTGAATAGCACGCGGTCCTTCCGGGTTGAATTCCCACATGCGGAGGGGCCAGCGTTTGCAAGGCTGTACTCGACGAACTAGCATAACTTGCATTACCATAACCAGACTGAAATCTCTCTCAAAGAGATCTCGGATATGGCTTTGCAGTATTGGCACGTCCTTGGCTGGACCATAGCTCAGCCCCCTGCTGATCCATGACATCAGTTGTGGTGGGGGCCCGAGCGAAAGGTGGGGGCAGATACCCACTTGGCACTTTGGGAGCTATGACATAAAACCACTCCTGCTGCCACAATCCGGACACTCTAGGAAGGAACCCTCTGGCCATGGAGCGTCAGCGATTTTGCTTATTAAAGCACCTCCGCACGCTGCGTGCTGCCCCTCGATCATCTTCGTCTTCACATTGAAGGTCTTGAGCCACAGGCCGAAGTGAGGGGTAATGCAGAGGAAGGCCTCACATACGACAATAAATGAAGAGATGTGAAGAAGGGAATCCGAGGCCAGATCGTGAAAATCCAGCCCGTAATAGAACATAAGACCCCTAACAAAGGGATCCAGAGCGAGGCCTAGTCCTCGGAGGAAGTGGGAGATGAACACAACACTCTTGTTGGGTTCGGGAGTAGGGATGACCTGCCCTTGGGCGGGCAGCCTATGCGAAATTTCGGCGGTCAGATATCTGGCCTCTCTCAACTTCTTGATGTCCTCCTCTGTGAAGGAGGAAGGCATCCATCGACCTTGAAAGGTTGGATCCAGACATAGTTGAAGGTCCGAAGCACCTGACCTGAGCTTTGGGTGTTAGAACTCGAGGTGGGAGAAGGATTCGATTGAACGCGGGAGGGAAAAAAGAAAAAGCCTTGTCCCCTTTATAAAGAGGGTAAATATCAGGCGTCCTCCTCGTGGCCGTTTGAGACTTACCTAAGATCTAGGAGTCATACCAACAGGCACGGTTGGGTTACCCATGTTTGTATTGATGAGAATCCCATGATAAGGGGGGCACGATCTCTGCTTTGACAAGATGTGTCAAGGAAACCGCCTCGTGTTATGTGTGGAGCTGGTTAAGAAAAACAGTTCGAATAATGACCGGGCCGTGGCGTGATGTCATGCTGTCAAAACGTGTCAGCAGATTAGATTTGTGGAAATATTATTCTCTCTATGGTGGTATGTGGAACTTATTTTGCAGGGTCGGACACTATCCTTGTATTTCAAACTCTTCCATGGTGTATTCGGAGGAGGAACCCGCCTTGCAATGCCGAACACAATACTGCGCGCCGGACTCATTGTCATTGAAGCCTGGTTCAGGGGCTATTGAGGGAGTCCTAGATTAGGGGGTCTCCAGACAGCCGGACTATATCCTTTGGCCGGACTGTTGGACTATGAAGATACGAGATTGAAGACGTCGTCCCGTGTCCGGATGGGACTGTACATGGCGTGGAAGGCAAGCTAGGCAATATGGATATGTATATCTCCTACTTTGTAACCGACCTTGTGTAACCCTAGCCCCCTCTGGTGTCTATATAAACCTGAGGGTTTTAGTCCATAGAACAACAAATAATCATACCATAGGCTAGCTTCTAGGGTTTAGCCTCTTCGATCTCGTGGTAGATCAACTCTTGTAATACTCATATCATCAAGAACAATCAAGCAGGACGTAGGGTATTACCTCCATCAAGAGGGCCCGAACCTGGGTAAACATCGTGTCCCTTGTCTCATGTTACCATCCGCCTTAGACGCACAGTTCGGGACCCCTACCGAGATCCGCCGGTTTTGAAACCGACAGTCGGGCCGGTAGGTTTCACGGGTCGGAATTAGAAAAGTAATTTCCTTCTACTACCAAACATTGGTTTCACGCAGTTTCGGGTGAGTAGAGGCTCTTTTGGTGCTTCGTTCGAAATTTTGAAACAGAAGCATTCATGTTTAGAGTACTCTTTAACTTTGAGGATTGACCTAAATAGACAACGTTCAATTTGACCTTTTATGTTTGAAAACCTCATTAAATTATCCGCTTCTTTTTGAAATTTTGACACTTGGAAATCCTATAACTACGATTATTTTGGAATGGAGGAGCTAAATTTGAATCTATTTTGTACACGACTATATATGCTATTATGTACAAAATCAGAGCAAAGATTGGTGCCCCCATAATTTAGGTATGATTTACAAATGCCATGATATCGAATTCAAATAATTGAATGGACGTCATGTTGAATTCGATTTTTTAAACCACCTTAAGTTGAGTTCAAATGTATACTAGTTCAGAGCGAGCTATTTATAATGTTCATTGTGTAACTTTCGTATGTATAATGTCCTTTACACACAACATGAACTATACTCACGTTTATATTCGATTGCTAAAGGATGCTTGTCTAGAGTTCAAAATACTAACTATGTGAATCAATTATGTTGAATAATAACATAGACATGCTCAAATTCGATAGAATCTAGATGTCTGATGGATCAATGACCGTTCCTTACGCAAATTGCAAATATCATGATCCCATCCTAATATTTGGATACAATTTATATCTTTAATCAATGTGTACATCAGTCTTTTATGTGTAGTTTCACTCTCCATCGGTGGTCTCTCACACATGCTCACACACTCTCTCCCGAGGTGTCTTTCTCGCATACATGCTCTCGATATAACCCTCCCTCCCTCCCTCTCGTAACCATTTATGATTGTTTTCACTAACCTTTATCACAAGCACTCTTCCTCTCACAAGCATACACACGCACAATCCCCATCGACCCTTTCTATATACATAGACTCGCCTACGTGTCTCCTATATGCACATTATCTTTAGGTCTGTATCTCACGCATTGTATCACACCTCTCTTCCTAATCGATGAGTATGATTCTAGCAGAGCATTCTCTAGGATGCCCCTTGAAGTTAGGTTGGATGAATAGTAATATCAGAGATAAGGGGTTACCTTAGTCCGAGAACCCAGGGTTACAAATCCTAGCCGGCTTTGTCAGTGGACACAGAGTCCTTCACAATTCTACTATCCTTGTCTTGTACGACAAGTCATCCATGGGTCTCCCTAAATGTGTCACGGGCCGACCAATGTGGCGCAGGAACCGAACCAAGGGCCTCACCTCGACCCATTGGACCTCACACAGTGACACACCCTCTGCCCCCAGGTCTTGTTATCTTCTCACACCCACACAGACACCACACAGAAAAATCTCCTTGTGCCTCTATTCCCTCCCTCCTTGCATATACACACTCAATGGAATCTCTCGTTGTGACATCATATTAGTCTCTCTCTCTCTCTCTAGACCTCTCTCATTTCTCGTGCTATCTCTCCCATGCCCCCTCCCCCCACCGGCCCCTCTATCCATGCCTCTCTCGAATACGTAATACACACACATACCTCTCTAGGCCCTGCCAAATACATCAAGTACACATTCACACATGTTACATCACATACCCCATTGATCTAAAAAGCCCTCTCTTCACGTTTATTTCGCATACAACATTCCTTTTGAATAAAGTGTGACCAAAAAATTATTTTAAAATTTCTACATATATACAACATTACAAAGTTATATGGAGGAGTATGAACGTTAATTTGTTGCATGGTGCCCACAATGATATTTATTCCACACTGTGAATTTTTATATTTTTATACTATATATAAAGTTAGTCATAATAAAGAGAAACGAAGAGCATCTCTCTCCCCATCGCATACACCCCCTCTATGCACCTTTCACGTACGCACACAAACTATATCCAGGTCCTCTAAAATTAAGCCCCAACACATTCACGCATGTTTCATCTTTCTCTCGCGATATATACAGTGACGATCATTGTATTTGGAGCAAAAGCACGATACGTACATTGGACTTCAGAATCAACTCATTACGGTCACCATTTATATTTTGTGGTTATTATACAGTCACATGCTCACCGTACAACTTTGTATTTACTCAAGACACGACTAGTTGACCAGTTAAACGCTCCGTGTGCCACCTCTAGTGTTGCATCACATTATCTCACTACCATTGGGCCCACCTGTCGTCTTGTATCTACTCTTCTACACTCTTATAAAAAATAGAGTTGGTGATGATGGTGTGCCTGCCATCCTGCAATATGCCGTCCGATTTATATCTGATGGATCGGAAGGAAACTATGGCAATTTTGCAAAAAGGTACCCACACACCTCTCCGCATTTGTAAATAAGGCCTTTCCTCGTTCATCCTTTTCTCTCACAAGATAAACCAGTCATACAAATGCATCTTCATGTTACGTGCAACGCACGGGCATCTTGCTAGTAAGAATGAAAACAAACGACAAAAAAATATTGGACGGTGGTTCGAAGTCATGACCGCGGGCACAATAGACAAGGTGGCCTTGTATTAGTATGCTGAGCCGTCTGTTTTAACACACATGAGCTGGTGTGGTGATTATATACACACACACACACGCATGCACATGAACTGCATGCACGCAACACTCACATAAACACATGCAGCCATGCACACATGCAACACTCACACATACACACGCAGCCACACACGCACGTAACACACACATGCACACATACACACACGCATGCATGGACACACCACACGACCAACACACACTCTCACACTCAAGTGCTAAACCTACACGTACATGCACACACATCAGGCCCTGACAGACACATAAATAACCAGGTGATTCCCGTGCACGGGTTGGAGTCTTGTCGCACCTGCGTAAATTTGTGTTTATCTGACCTTTTTCCTATGCGGACTGATAGGTGGGACCCACAAGGAACATGGTCAATTTAACTAGTCAACATGGTGCCACGCAGACTATTTGGCCGGTCAACAGAGTGCAATCCGATGCTGATCGGTGAGCAAGTGACCGTATAATCACCACAAAACGTATATAGTGACCGTAATGAGCATATTCTAAAGTTCGGTGACTGTATTATGCTTTCTCTCTGTAGGCCCTCCAAAACTACATCTCTACACGTTCTCGCTTGTTACATCTAACAACTATGCAATGCAGCACAACTACTACACTCTAACACAATAAATCATATGTGTTTTTAGTTTTACTAGATATCATATTGTTACTTAATTATTTAGTCTGCATACATTAAAATTGCCTTTGAAATGTATGGCCAGTATCATCTACCGCGCGGGAAAAATCCCGCCCTTTCCTGTTTAATTGGGTTTTTATCGATGGATCATGCGAAACAACAAAACTATAGTACTAGTATACAGTACAAGTGACAGTTCACTGGGCCTCCGTGTCGTGTACTCCTCCATCGTATGAGTGGAGCGCTCGCTTTCATAAATGTTCTAGTCCCTTTCACCGACATGTGGGACATCAAGCTACCGGGTCCACGTGCCATACCGAAATACAATGCAGAGCAGCAGGGGTGAAGCACCCCAGTCATGGCGCCAGCGTAGTAATGAGCAATGAGGCGTCAAATCAGAAAGCTGCACCTTTCCCGTAGTTAAGTTGGAGGGATGAAGTAATAATAATGCTATAAAAAAAGAAGTTGTAGGGACGAAGAAACCATCATCTCACTCGTTGCTGAATCCGCTTCTCCCTCATCTTCTTCAAGTTAACCACGTGTTGCTTCTGACGTTGTTCTGCCCCATGTGGGACGCGGATCGGCTTGATAAAGCACTGACACGTGGGACCACATGTTAGAAAACCGCCAGGACAAAGTCCTCTAAAAATAAGAAACCTCCCCCGCCATCCGCAAGGGAAAATCACCTCTTTTTTACTAATCTTGATTCTATAATTTTTTAGATCAATATAATTGAGATTTGTATAGATAGCACACAGGAGCTGAACCAAGTGGTATGGTTAAGGGAATCCACAATGTGTAGCCAAATGTGAAAATAGCTTTTGTCATCAATGGAACCATTTGTGGACGGTGCTGCCAAAGCCAAAAAGATGGAACCGAAGCTCCCTGATTGATTGATTGAAGGAATAGAAAAATGCAACATCTCTCTTTCTCCCGTGCTTGGACGCATGTACAGTATAGAGCATAGAGTATACTCGTTGTCCCTTCTATCACAAATCACAAAGCAGTGAGGCATCAAATCACAAAGCACGGATGAAGCAACCATCATTTCACTCTTCGCTGACTCCGCTTCTCCATCATCTTCTTCGAGAAACCACCTCACCGCACTAAGATGGACGGACGGTGCTATTGTGTACTAGTAGTACTAGTACATTTACGCGTCCTTTGGTTCAATGGACTTCATGGATGCAAATAAGGCAGTTGTCTCGGCTTGCAGGCGGCACTTGCGAACGACTTACCGTGGTCTCCCTCAATGGTGTTCTCTGTCGAACGCACTTCGCCAAACCACAATGTTCGAGATATCGTCGATGTCACCGCAATGGGGAAGGAAGTCAAATAGTTACTACCTCCACTTTTTGTACACCAGGCTAGTATATCAAAATTACAATTTGCAAAAGGCCACTAACACTAATCGAGGCAAAATTGATGGGGTTTGCCTCATACTAGCAACCCAGGACATTAATATACCCTTGCATGCATGCGGAAGTGAGAAGGTTTGTGTGCATGACGCTGCATTAATCAAAGCGATGAGGAGTGAGATGGTTAGCTCTTTGGGCTTTGGAGAAAAAATACACATTAATTGACACGTCAAACGATGATTTGTATCGAACCGCACCCTCACACGGTCGCTCCTGCACGCCGCGGTTGCACCGCACCCTCACATAGTCGCTCCTGCACGCCGCAAACGCAACCAAGGGAGTGCACCCTCACTGACACGTGCTATCGCTGATAAATAATTTTTGTTCATACATTATGTTTATCCAACCGCATGTTGGGGTGGATCCGTACATCCCGTGCGGTGGTCTGTTGGGGAAGAAGAAGAGGTGAGGAAGAAGGGTTAGGAGACGTAGGATATTCATCCAACCGCCTGAAATGGTAGACTGACCCAAATGATGAAAGTCAGGCGACTTGCATAACAATATATGTTTTTACATAGCAAAAGTTCCTTAAAAACAACAACATAAAGAAAAACTATCACTGCTCCTGGAATGACACGACCTCGTCGTCTTTGGCTGTTGGCGCGAACCAGCCGTAGTCGCCGACGTTTGTCTTCGCACCGTGGTTGTCCTCGGCCTCCAGCTACTCATTCATGCGGAGCGTGAAGGCGCTCTGCACGGACAAGAGTACCGCCCGGTTGATGTCGAGGACGTTCGGTTCCGCCTCCATGAGGGCCTCGATGGCTGCCGCATCCGCGCGGTCCGCGTCGAGTTGAGCCTCCAGCACCCGGATCAAGTCTAGGACGTCCGGTTCCGCCTGCAGGAGGGCCTCCAGCAGCATCTGCGCGCTCCGCGTCGAGTTGAGCCTCCGCTGCCCGGTTCACATCCATGACATCCGATTCCGCCTGTAGGAGAGCCTCGATGGCAGCGGCATGCGCGCGGTCCGCGTCGAGTTGAGCCTCTGCCTGCCGGTCCTCCTTTAGTATCGCCAGGTTGAACCGCTAGTCCACCTGCACCATGGGGGTCCCGGACGCCGGCACGAAGTCGACGTCCATCGTCTCATAACCATCGGGGCCCTTTTGCGCCATGACCTCCGCCATGAACATTGTATCGGCTTCCTCCTCCTCGTAGCTTGGCTCCAGAGAACTCGGGGATTGGCCCGCCGGAAAGCGAGCTTGGGAACGGCGGTCTGTGGCGCCGATGGCCGCCGCGATTTCTGAGCGGCGCTCCGGCGTCAGCATCTTGTAGTACGTGATCTTGCGGCGCACCGTGGCTTTTCGGCGAAGACGCTTGATGCGGGCTAGGGGATCGAAAGGTGGGGGAATGGGCTGGAGAGGAGGTGTGGTTTTGGGGCAGTGGCTGGCGTAGGCCGAGAAGCGAAGGTTCTGGTGTGAATAGTGGTTCCGGTGATGACTGATCAATCGATTTTGACTGTACATCGCTCTTGTCGCATTCCCGTTGCACCCCGGCAAGCTGGACCCTCCACGTCGTTCACCAAATGGAACACGCTTCGTCTTGCATTTTCACTCGCTTGTGGGACCGCAGTTGAGAGCAAACCGACGTCCCTCCCCCTCCCCTGCCCGCGTCATTTATACTACCACTCCCTCCGTTTTATGCGGAGTAAATAAAAACAGGGGGAGTATACTATGGATGTGGATCCCCTGACGTGGCTGAACCCATTGAGTAACTGACATGCGGGGCCTAGCAAGCATGGTCCACCAGTAAGTGACCGAAAGGGAGGGTAAGGCAGGGATCCTACGTCAGAGGATCCACTTCCACTACTACTCCCTCCTTCTATCTACAGGGCCTAATGCGGTTTTTGAGGCTAACTTTGACCAAATGTTAGAGTAATAATATATGACATGCAACATACACAAAGCATACGGTTAAATTCGTATGTGAAAGGAGCTTCCAATGATATAATTTTCACACTATATATCTCATGTATTATTGAACTTGTCAATAGTCAAAGGCGGTTTTGAAAAACGCATTAGAGCATGGTTAATACTATAGTCAGCCGATGGCTATAAGGAACTGCCATGTCATTTATAGCCATCATCTATATGCACTCATACAATAGTGTGGGCTATAAGGTTGGCTATTTCCCGCAAAAAATAATATAAAAGGTTGGCTATTGTATTAGTACTTTTTCTTATCTCCTCTCTACTATCTCTTTCTTCATATTTATTATAATTACCTAGGAATGCGTATATAGCTAGGCTCTTGCATGAGAGCTCACTCCCCTTACTTTTTCACATCTCTCTCCTTCACATCGGCAAAAGTGCCATGTAAATTGGCTCCTAATGGCTATTAGGTTGGCTCTAAGCATTTAATATTTGCATGAGCAAGGTATATGATTGGAAGAGAGTTGTATGCATACTTTTTTTCTTGATCTATGTGTTATGGCCGGGCTGTAGAATATAAGAGCCCGCTTCACTCTCTCTCCTCTCTTCTCACTCCTCCAAGTAGGATTTTAATGACATGACAAGTCTTATAGCCTACTAACTAGGCCTTATTAGGCTGGTTGTAATGGGGAGTATCATATAGTAGTATCATGCATATGATACTAATGTATGATACAACCTCCCTAATGCATAGTATCATATATTAGTATCATGTAATACTCTATTTATTGCCATGCATGACACAAAGTAGCATAGAATTTATTATGATACGGTATCATGATATGATACTTCACCATCTCTTTCTTCATTTAATGCTATGAAACGTCATCATAATTGCCTAGTTGGCATGCATGATACTAGCTATGATACTACCATTACGACTATCCTTAGACTTGCTCTTAGGACCTATATAAATGGAAGGAGGGAGTACTATGAGCACTGCATACTCTACTAAAGATGTTGTCAGTACTCCACTAGTACTATTGGACAGGGAGCTTAAAAAAAGTTACTATTGGACTAGCTATACGTGGCGAAATCCTAGTAGGAAGAGCATGCACGAGAACAAACACATTCACGTGGTTGAAAACAAATTGGAAACCATCTCTTTTTGTATACAAATCTAGGAGTACGTATGAATCTAACAATATTGATTGGGCGTTGTTGAATGTTGATACTTTTTTCTGTAAGTTTGATCAAAGTAGAGATACTTTGACTACACATAAAACTTATATGTAAACTAGAAAGGATAGGAGGGAGTATATTGTACGTTTAAAAGTGAAACGAACATTGAATACCCTTTATATATGATTTGCGGATGCTATGATCACTGGTTCAAAATTTGAATCCGCCTTAGGTATCACACATGCACCCACTCGTTTTCTCTCGATTTCATCTCGGGGTCCGGAGATCGATTCAAAGAGGACTAGGGTGGGTACAATACGCTCGTTTCGCTTATGAACATACAATATACTCCCTCTGATCCCCACATACCCCCGCGGGTCATTTCTATCATTCAATCATAGAAACAGACCAAACATTTATCTCCTTGCACGACACACAATTGATCACTCAAACATCAATCGATCTCGTCAAGATGTGTCGGGGCATGAACCGAATGGGATGTCAAAACTAAGATGGGAAGCAACACGTAGTGGACGCAAAGTGAAACTTTAAATGAACCGTTTGTTTGTATGCATGTCGTACAAATTATAACATTGGAAATACAAGCGAATGATACTCGGCGGAATGTTCAAATGACGCATGCAGGAGGATGGACTCGACCGGAGGGCGGCATGATCGATGGTGAAGAGGGTTGGAGAGGAATGAGAAATAAGCAATGCCACATGATTATACTTGAATGGCTCAAATAAACTATAAGTTTTCTCGTTTTCCCTTCCGTCTTGGTCACGGAGTAAGATACTCTTTTTATTTTTATTTACTCTGCATATTAGGTTTGATTGAAGTGAAACTTCATAAAATTTGACCAAGTTTATAGAAAACTAGCAAGATGCCTGTGCCTTGCATGGAACATCAAGATCTTGTGGGAGAAAACAATGAACGAGGGAAGGCCTTATATGCAAATGTGGAGAGGAGTGCACGTAAATTGTCATAGTTTCCATCCTATCCGTTAGATATAGATCGGACGACCTATATTGCAGGATGGCATGCACACCATCATCACCAACTCTGATTTTTATGTACACTAGCAAGATGCCCATGCGTTGCACGGAACATCAAGATGCATTTGTATGAGTAGTTTATCTTGTGGGAGAAAATGATGAATGAGGGAAGGCCTTATTTGCAAATGTGGAGAGGGGTGTGGGTATCTTTTTGCAAAATTACCAAAGTTTCCTTCCTATCCATCAGATATAAATCAGAAGGACTCTTATAAAAAACAGAGTTGGTGATGATGGTGTGCCTGCCATCCTGCAATATAGGCCATCTGATTTATATCTGACGGATAGGAAGGAAGCTATGACAATATTGCAAAAAGGTACCCACACACCTCTCCACAATTGCAAATAATGCCTTCCCTCGATCATCCTTTGCTCTCACAAGATAAACTAGTCATACAAATGCATCTTGATGTTACGTGCAACGCACGGGCATCTTGCTAGCAAGAGTAGAAATATGAACATTTACAATAGCAAATATATATGATGTGAAAGTATATTCAATAATGAATCTAATGGTATTGATTTGTTATTATATATTTTATTATTTATGTCTATGAACTTTGTCAAAGTTTACAAAGTTTGACTTTGAGCAAAGCTAAAATGTGGAGTAAATAAAAATAGAGGGAGTACGCAGGGACTAGTATAGTTACTACTGCCGGAACATGGTAAGTTGGACCCCTAAATGCGGGCACGGACCGGGCACACCTCAATTATTCTTTCAAACAGTCGGACACCTACATTTAGCACACCATCCGGCTACTTAATCAAGTGTTACGCTTCACTACTTGAAAAGGAAAAGGGTGGCACCGTACGCAAAACCACCACACTTGGGGCTAGGGTAACAACTTGGTACTATACCACATTTGAACCAGGGCGCAAAAACCACCTATTCTGCGCCTAATGCGCAACACGGAGCACTGATGCTCGAATATGGACGAGAAAACAGGGAAACCGACATGTGGGGCACACCTGTCGGGACGACATGGCACAGACTAGTCCAATGGAGGTGCTGGGCCACGACCTCCTTGCCACCGGCAACCGTTCATGTGGGTCGTGGGGGCTAGCAATGTGGCGCAGCTCCAGTACCACCTCTGGATAGGGCGACCGTGGTGAGCGACATGCTCATCGTCGCTGGACACGGTCAGTTTCAGTGTGCCGAGGGTGGCGTTAGCGATGTGGCACGACCAGCATATCAACACCCGACTCGTCGAGGATGCATGGGGCGCCGAAGTGCGTGCGTGCCGCGACACATCCGTGGAGTGGTGTAGCGCGGCCAACTGCATCCCCAGGACCTGAGACCATGCCAGGTCGTCTTGATTTTTCAATGACATGTGGGGTCGCATGTGAGCAAAGGGCATCTCAAATGTTGCCACGATAGCAGGTGACTACCCTGGCACACCTCAAACCCGCAGCTTCCGCCTTGACAGGGCGGTGCTCTGACAAATTGAACTACAATCCAAAAACCCTCGTCCCTAGCACCATGGCGCGGTGCGTTCGCAGCAGGCGCTAGCTTCCCACATTCATGTCGTCTGTCTGTATGCCAACATTAAGAGGCTCGGTGCCCGAGGAACAAACTCCGGTGACTTAATGACGCGCCCGGACACTTTGGCCTCACCGGAATGCGCTACTTAAAGCGGCAATGCCCAGCTAACCTCCACACCATAGCGCATCGTCCTGCTATCTGGCACCACATCCGCCATGACCGCGAGCGTGAACGCTCTGTGGGAGAGCTTTGTCTTCGGGGATGAAGCTTGAGGTCGGAGCCCTCGCTCCAGTCGCCGCTCGTGATGCAATAGCGGCGTAGCCGGACATGGACGCGACCGCACAAGCGATGGCCACGATGGCAGCCGATGACGGGAGCACCGTCAGCCACGCGTCCTACTTTCCGTCGTCGAACGTCCGGCACCGCCGAGGTCGAGGACTCCTCCGAGGATGAGTAGGGCATGGGAGGCGGCAGGGCATGGTGTGCCAACTGGCCGGTCCGTCTCCCGTGTTCTACACTTCCTCGCGGAGACCGCACCTTCGTCTTGAACCCCGCCCCTGTACATGGAGATTGCAGATGGAGGACGTCGGTCACCGCCGTAGAATAGGTTTAGGGTCGGGTTTATTTTATTTTTCTGTCCTATAGAAGTTTGAAATGTAATGAAAATCTGTCGTGTTTGCATTAATCTCGGCCGGTGTATATGAACTTTCACAATAATATAGTATATTGTAGGAGTACTAGCAAGATGCGTGTGTGTTGCATGGAACATCAAGATCTTGTGGGAGAAAAGGATGAACGAGGGAAGGACTTATCTGCAAATGTGGAGAGGAGTGCAGGTAAATTGTCATAGTTTCCTTCCTATCCGTTAGATATAGTTCGGACGGCCTAAATTGCAGGATGGCAGGCACACCATCATCACCAACTCTGCTTTTTATTGAACCGAGTCAAAGCTAACATGCGAAGTAGATAAACACATAGGGCCTACATACACAGTTTATCTTAGGCACTCCAATAGTACGTCCACTACACATTCACGCATTTCACATAAGGTTTAACGTAAATTACCTCTCTCTCCTCCCTGATTTTCATGGTGGTGGTGAAGGAAATATGCCCTAGAGGCAATAATAAAATTGTTATTTATATTTGCTTATATCATGATAAATGTTTATTATTCATGCTAGAATTGTATTAACTAGAAACTTAGTACATGTGTGAATACGTAGACAAACTGAGATTCCCTAGTGTGCCTCTACTTGACTAGCTCGTTAATCAAAGATGGTTAAGTTTCCTAGCCATGGACATGTGTTGTCATTTGATGAACGGGATCACATCATTAGAGAATGATGTGATGGACAAGACCCATCCGTTAGCTTAGCACTATGATCGTTTAGTTTATTGCTATCGCTTTCTTCATGACTTATACATGTTCCTATGACTATGAGATTATGCAACTCCTGAATACCGGAGGAACACTTAGTGTGCTATCAAACATCACAACATAACTGGGTGATTATAAAGATGCTCTACAGGTGTCTCCGATGGTGTTTGTTGAGTTAGCATAGATCAAGATTAGGATGTGTCACTCCGTGTATCGGAGAGGTATCTCTGGGCCCTGTCAGTAATGATCATCACTATAAGCCTTGCAAGCAATGTGACTAATGATTTAGTTGCGGGATGATGCATTATGGAACAAGAGACTTGCCGGTAACGAGATTGAACTAGGTATGAGGATACCGACGATCGAATCTTGGGCAAGTAACATACTGATGACAAAGGGAACAATGCATGTTGTTACGCGGTTCGACCGATAAAGATCTTCGTAGAATATGTCGGAGCCAATATGGGCATCCAGGTTCCGCTATTGGTTATTGACCAGAGAGATGTCTCGGTCATGTCTACATAGTTCTCAAACCCGTAGGGTCCGCATGCTTAACGTTCGTTGACAATATAATATTATATGAGTTATGTATGTTGGTGACCGAATGTTGTTCTAAGTCTCGGATGAGATCACGGACATGACGAGGAGCTCTGGAATGGTCCGGAGGTAAAGATTGATATATAGGATGATATGGTTCAGCCAAGAGGTGAAGCCCAAGAGGCTTTAGGTCGGTGCAAAAGGAGTTCCGCAGAGGCTAGGGGGCCAAACGTTGGAGAACTTGGCGTCTGGGCCAGACGCCAAGGATTGTGGCGTTTGGTCCTGGAGTACGAGTGGGACTCTTGCCTTTCAGGAAAAACTGACTTTGAGGAGGCTTTTGCTCCAAGTTTCGACCCCAGGGCTCAACATATAAATAGAGGGGCAGGGCTAGCGCCAAAGACACATCAAGAAACACCAAGGCATGCGCCAGCAACCCCGTACCCTCTAGTTTATCCTCCGTCATAGTTTTCGTAGTTCTTTGGCGAAGCCCTGCGGAGATTGTTCTTCACTAACACCGTCACCATGTCGTCGTGCTCCCGGAACTCATCTACTACTTTGCCCGTCTTGCTGGATCAAGAAGGCGAGGACGTCATCGAGCAGAACGTGTGCTGAACACGGAGGTGTCGTACATCGGTACTTGATCGGGACGGATCATGAAGCTGTACGACTACATCAACCGCGTTGATAAACGCTCCCGCTTTCAGTCTACAAGGGTACATAGACACACTCTCCCCTCTTGTTGCTATGCATATCCTAGATAGATCTTGCGTGATCGTAGGATTTTTTTGAAATATTGCATTCCCCAACAGTGGTATCAGAGCTAGGTCTATGCGTAGATGTTATATGCACGAGTATAACACAATGAATTGTGGGCGATAATAGTCATATTTCTTACCAGCAACGTCTTACTTTGATTTAGCGGTATTGTTGGATGAAGCGGCCCGGACCGACATTACATGACCGTGTTTATGGGACTGGTTCTACCGACGTGCTTTGCACACGGGTGGCTAGCGGGTGTCCGTTTCTCCAGCTTTAGTTGAATCGAGTTTGACTACGCCCGATCCTTGTTGAAGGTTAAAACAACACACTTGATGAAAAATCGTTGTGGTTTGATGCGTAGGTAAGAACGGTTCTTGCTAGAAGCCTGTAGCAGCCACGCAAAACTTGCAACAACAATAGAGGACGTCTAACTTGTTTTGTAGGGCTTGTTGTGATGTGATATGGTCAAGACGTGATGATATAAATTGTTGTACGTGATGATCATGTTTTGTAACAGTTATCGGCAACTGGCAGGAGCCATATGGTTGTTGCTTTATTGTATGAAATGCAATCGCCATGTAATTGCTTTACTTTATCACTAAGCGGCAGCGATAGTCATAGAAGCAACAGTTGGCGAGACGACAACAATCCTACGATGGAGATCAAGGTGTCAAGCCGGTGACGATGGTGATCATGACAGTGCTTTGGAGATGGAGATCAAAGGCACAAGATGATGATGGCCATATCATATCACTTATTTTGATTGCGTGTGATGTTTATCCTTTATGCACCTTATTTTGATTAGTACGGCGGTAGCATTATAAGATGATCCCTCACTAAATTTCCAGGTATAAGTGTTCTCCGTGAGTATGCACCATTGCGACAGTTCTTCGTGCTGAGACACCATGTGATGATCGGGTGTGATAAGCTCTACGTTCACATACAATGGGTGCAAGGCAGTTTTGCACATGCAGAATACTCGGGTTAAACTTGATGAGCGTAGCATACGAAGATATGGCCTTGGAACACAGATACTGAAAGGTCAAGCGTGAATCATATAGTAGATATGATTAACATAGTGATGTTCACCATTGAAAACTACTCCATCTCACGTGATGATCTGACATGGTTTAGTAGGTAAGGATCACGTGATTATTTAGATGACTCGAGGGATGTCTATCTAAGTGGGATTTCTTAAGTAATATGATTAGTTGAACTTAAATTTATCATGAACTTAGTCCTGAGAGTATTTGCAAATTATGTTGTAGATCAATAGCTCGCGATGTAGTTCCCCGTTTTGTTTGATATGTTCCTAGAGAAAAATAAGTTGAAAGATGATAGTAGCAATGATGCGGAATTGGTTCATGATCTGAGGATTACCCTCATTGATGCACAGAAGAATTATGTCCTTGATGCACCGTTAGGTGATAGACCTATTGCAGGAGCAGATGCAGGCGTTATGAATGTTTGGCAAGCTCGGGATGATGACTACTTGATAGTTTAGTGCGCCATGCTTTACGGCTTAGAACCGGGACTTCAAAACCGTTTTGAATGCCACGGAGCATATAAGATGTTCCGAGAGCTGAAATTAGTATTTTAGACTCATGCCCGAGTCAAGAGGTATGAGACCTATGACAAGTATTTTGCCTACAAGATGGAGGAGAATAGCTCAACCAGTGAGCATGTGCTCAGAATGTCTGATTACTACAATCGCTTGAATCAAATGGGAGTTAATCTTCGAGATAAGATAGTGATTGACAGAGTTCTCTAGTCACTATCACCAAGTTACTGGAACTTCGTGATGAACTATAATATGCAAGGGATGACGAAAATGATTCCCCGAGCTCTTGGCGATGCTGAAATCGGTGAAGGTAGAAATCAAGAAAAGCATCAAGTGTTGATGGTTGACAAGACCACTAGTTCCAAGTAAAAGGGAAAGGGAAAGAAAGGGAACTTCAAGAAGAATGGCAAGCAAGTTGCCACTCCCATGAAGAAGCCCAAAGCTAGACCCAAGCCTGAAACTGAGTGCTTCTACTGCAAAGGAAATGGTCACTAGAAGCGGAACTTCCCCAAATACTTGGCGAATAAGATGGATGGCAAAGTGAACAAAAGTATATATGATATACATGTTATTGATGTGTACTTTACTAGTGTTCATAATAACCCCTGGGTATTTGATACTGGTTCAGTTGCTATGATTAGTAACTTGAAACACGATTTACAAAATGAACATAGACTAGTTGAGGGCAAGGTGATGATGTGTGTTGGAAGTGATTCCATGGTTGATAAGATCACCATCGCACACTCCCTTTACCTTCGATATTAGTGTTGAACCTAAAATAAATGTTATTTGGTGTTTGCATTGAGCATAATATGATCGGATCATGTTTATTGCAATACAGTTATTCATTTAAGTTAAAGGATTATTCTTATTCTGTTTACATGAATAAAACCTTCTGTGGTCACACACCCAAGGTGAATGGTTTATTAAATCTTGATCATAGTGATACACATATTCATAATATTGATGCCAAAAGATGCAAAGTTAATAATGATAGTGCAACATATTTGTGGCACTGCCGTTTAGATCATATTGGTGTAAAGCGCATGAAGAAACTTTGGGATGGCAATGGGTAGGTTATGGGTGGGTACAACCATCTTCTTCCCAAACCCATACCCATGGAAACTTTGTATACCCACCAATTTCAATACCCATGGGTGCAAGTTGACACCCATGCCCATACCCATCGGGTATTCTATACCCAATGGGTACAATATATAACATTTATATTTTGAAAAAGTAAAGAAATGTGTCTAAAATTAGAGTGATGATGGGAGATCAATCTAGCACCGACATGGTATCCTCCGGTGGGAGGTCTATCAAAGGCGACATGGGAGTACAATAAGTAGTTGGAGGAAGCCCGGCAGAATGGAGGCGGTAGTGGGAAGTAGGGATCGCTGGTCTAAGAATTGGACAAGAGTTTGTTGGTGATCTATCGATATTACATCGTTTCGAGGAGTCACATAGGACGCAGGAGGAGTGGCAATCTAGTGGATATAGGCCTATGAGGTACGGTTCGTTTAGGGAATAAGGGACTCAACATTGGGCCATATGAGTCGGATGTTGACCCTACATTTCATAGGAGTTATTTTTCTTTACTGAGTTTTTCTAGGTATCCATTGGGTTAGCCGTGGGTGCAATTTCATACCCATGCCCTACCCATATATTTTGCGGGTATGGATACCCATTACCCATGGGTATAAAATCTTGCCAAGTCTTGCCCATGTCCAATGTTTTTGGGTAGGGTACCCGCGGATACCCATACTGATGGGCAAAGCTGCCATCCCTAAAGAAACTCCATGCGAACGGACTTTTGGAATCACTTTATTATGAATCATTTGATGCTTTCGAACCATGCCTCATGAGCAAGATGACTAAGACTCTGTTCTCCGGAACAATGGAGCAAACCATTGACTTATTGGAAATAATACATACTGATGTATGCGATCTGATGAGTGTTGAGGCTCATGGCGGGTATCATTATTTTCTGACCTTCACAGAAGATTTAAGAAGATATGGGTATATCTAGTTAATGAAACACAAATCTGAAACATTTGAAAAGTTCAAATGATTTCAGAGTGAAGTTGAGAATAATCGTAACAAGATAATAAAGTTTCTATGATCTGATCGCGGAGGCAAATATTTGAGTTACGAGTTTGGCCTTCATTTAGAAAGAATGTGGAATAAGTTTCACAACTCATGCCACCTGGAACACCACGGAGCAATGGTGTGTTCGAATGTCGGAACCGTACTTTATTAGATATGGTGCGACCTATGATGTCTCTTACTGATTTACCACTGTCATTTTAGGGTTATGCATTAGAGATAGCTTCATTCACGTTAAAGAGGGCACCGTCAAAAAATCCGTTGAGACGACACCATATGAACTGTGGTTTAGCAAGAAACCTAAGCTGTTGTTTCCTAAAGTTTGGGGTTGCGATGCTTATGTGAAAAAGTTCCAACCTTATAAGCTCATACCCAAATTGTAGAAGTGCGTCTTCATAGGATACCCAAAAGAAACTGTTGGGTACACCTTCTATCACAGATCCGAAGGCAAGATCTTTGTTGCTAAGAGTGGATCCTTTCTAGAGAAGTAGTTTCTCTCGAAAGAAGTGAGTGGGACGAAAGTAGAGCTTGATGAGGTAATTGTACCTTCTCCCGAATTGGGAAGTAGTTCATCATAAAAATCAGTTCCAGTGATGCCTACACCAATTAGTGAGGAAGTTAATGATGATGATCATGAAACTTCAGATCAAGTTACTACCGAATCTCGTAGGTCAACCAGAGTACGTTCCGCACCAGAGTGGTACGGTAATCTTGTTCTGGAAGTCATGTTACTAGACCACAATGAACCTACAAACTATGAGGAAGCGATGAGGAGCCCAGATTCCGCGAAATGGCTTAAGGCCATGAAATCTGAGATGGGATCCATGTATGAGAACAAAGTATAAACTTTGATTGAGTTGCCCGATGATCGGTGAGCCATTCAGAATAAATGGATCCTCAAGAGGAAGGCAGATGCTGATAGTAGTGTTACTAACTACAAACCTCGAATTGTCACAAAAGGTTTTTGACAAGTTCAAGGTGTTGACTATGATGAGATTTTCTTACTCGTATTGATGCTTAAAAGTATGTCCAAATCATGTTAGCAGTTGCCGCATTTTATGAAATATGGAAAATGGATATCAAAACTACATTCCTTAATGGATTTATTAAAAAAGAGTTGTATATGATGCAACCAAAAGGTTTTGTCAATCCTAAAGATGCTGACAAAGTGTGCAAGCTCCAACGATCCATCTATGGACTGGTGCAAGCATCTGGAGTTGGAATATACACTTTGATGAGTTGATCAATGCATATAGTTTTATACAGACTTGCGGTGAAGCATGTATTTACAAGAAAGTGAGTAGGAGCTCTACAACCTTTCTGATAAGTATATGTGAATGACATATTGTTGGTCGGAAATGATGTAGAATTTTCTGGAAAGCATAAAGGAGTGTTTGAAAAGAGTTTTTCAAAGAAAGACCTCAGTGAAGCTGCTTACATATTAAGAATCAAGATCTATAGATATAGATCAAGACGCTTGATAAGTTTTCTCAATGAGTACATACCTTGACAAGTTTTCTTTGAAGTAGTTCAAAATGGAATAGTCAAAAAGGAGTTCTTGCCTGAGTTGTAAGGTATGAAGTTGGGTAAGACTGAAAACCTGACCACGGCAGAAGATAGAGAGAGAATGAAAGTCATTCCCTATGCCTCAGCCATAGGTTCTATAAAGTATGCCATGCTGTATTGTGTACCTTGCCATGAGTTTGGAAAGGGGGTACGATAGTGATCCAGGAGTGGATCACTGGACAACGGTCAAAGTTATCCTTAGTTACCTAAGAGGACTAAGGAAATATTTCTCAGTTATGGAGGTGATAAAGAGTTCATTGTAAAGAGTTACATCGATGCAAGCGTTTACACTGGTCCGGATGACTCTAATTAAGTCTCAATCTGGATACATGTTGAAAGTGGGAGAAATTAGCTAGAGTAGCTCCATCAGCATTGTAGACATAGAATATTTGCAAAATATATACGTCTCTGAATGTAACAGAACCGTTGACTATACTTCTCTCACAAGCAAAACATGATCACACCTTAGTACTCTTTGGGTGTTAATCACATAGCGATGTGAACTAGATTATTGACACTACTAAACCCTTTGGGTGTTGGTCACATGACGATGTGAACTATTCGTGTTAAATCACATGACGAGGTGAACTAGATTATTGACTCTAGTGCAAGTGGGAGATTGAAGGAAATATGCCCTAGAGGCAATAATAAAGTTGTTATTTATATTTCCTTATATCATGGTAAATGTTTATTATTCATGCTAGAATTGTATTAACCGGAAACATAGTACATGTGTGAATACAGAGACAAACTGAGAGTCCCTAGTGTGCCTCTACTTGACTAGCTCGTTAATCAAAGTTGGTTAAGTCTCCTAGCCATGGACATGTGTTGTCATTTGATGAACGTGATCACATCATTAGAGAATGATGTGATGGACAAGACCCATCCTTTAGCTTAGCACTATGATCGTTTGGTTTATTGCTATTGCTTTCTTCATGACTTATACATGTTCCTATGACTATGAGATTATGCAACTCCCGAATACCGAAGGAACACTTAGTGTGCTATCAAACGTCACAACATAACTGGGTGATTATAAAGATTCTCTACAGGTGTCTTCGATGGTGTTTGTTGAGTTGGGATAGATTGAGATTAGGATTTGTCACTCCGTGTATCGGAGAGGTATCTCTGGGCCCTCTTGGTAATGATCATCACCATAAGCCTTGCAAGCAATGTGACTAATGAGTTAGTTGTGGGATGATGCATTACAGAACGATTAAAGAGACTTGTCGGTAACGATATTGAACTAGGTACGAGGATACCGACGATCGAATCTCGGGCAAGTAACATACTGATGACAAAGGGAACAATGTATGTTGTTATGCGGTTCGACCGATAAAGATCTTCATAGAATATGTAGGATCCAATATGGGCATCGAGGTTCCGCTATTGGTTATTGACCAAAGAGATGTATTGGTCATGTCTACATAGTTCTCGAACCCGTAGGGTCCGCACGCTTAGCGTTCGTTGAAGATATAGTATTATATGAGTTATGTATGTTGGTGGCCTAATGTTGCTCAGAGTCCTGGATGAGATCACAGACATGAC